>NW_013665985.1:128806-147971 GCF_000517525.1 Limulus polyphemus
CGTTGCGTCATAGTAGTCACGTGACTCGCTGACGCAACAATGTGTTAGTGATATTCACTAGTGTTCTAAATACTGTTACGTTTCTGTTCGTTTGTTAATTTTCCGTACAAATTCTTTCCGGAGAAACTTTAGCGATACAAGTCCTTTCTTAAATAAAACTAATTTATTCTTTCTCAGTACAACTTTGCAATACACTTAATTTCACAGTCAGTTTAACTTAAACAAACACTATAATTCACAACAAACGATTCACGCACTACTGTGCTTGACTCAATTGTACATCTCTATCTCTGTCTGCAATTCAATTTCCCTTGTTGCCGTCACTTCTTGGCAGTCTTATATATTATAAAAGCGTACATCTCGTCTCTTTGTGAATCTTCTAGAAACTCATCACGTGTTACCAGGGTCACGTGACTTCCGCTGTCGTAACAATACCTTTCATATTTCCTGATCATGAAATTCAATTCTTTGATTCAAAGAATTCATAATATTTGCCTGTTCACCTATTAAGTGGATCATTTCCTTGGAAATTTGTCTTTGCTGGTCAACCTTTTTATTTAATTCTGTTAAATTGTACATGATTGCAGTTCAAAATAAGAATTTTAGGATACTTCCACCTGCAAATTAAACCAGGTTTCTGTCAATTATGATCAGATATAGAAACACTATCTTTTATATCGTTTAGCTCTCGTAATAGATCATCTATCTCATTGTGATATTGATTAACTAATATCTTGGAATTTTCAATTAGTCCTTTCTGTAATATTCTTCCTAATTTTAAGATAGCTCTTCCCTGATATGTCATATTTTCTGAACTTCCTTGATAAAAGCTAATGGTCAAATTAACGTCAAATGATTTTTCGAATGCTACTAATTCATCTTGTAAATGGATTCAAAACCGAACCTATTGCAGAAACGGTATGTTCTTGACAATTATCCATTTATCTCCATATATTATAAAATTACTTTCTTCCCCAAATACCACATCTACCTTATTCACTACTGGAACGATATTTACGTTTTGTCGTGCCACAATTCCTGACGTCAGTGCCACAAAGATCCTGGTATACCTTTGAATATGTCTACTACTAGTGCCCATAACAATATCATATTGCATTATTAAACATAAATTATATACTACAGTATGTGAAATCTTACTCTACTTATCCTAGTTATATCACTTCATATAATCTATTATATTGTTGAATGCTTCAAATACACTAACTTTCATTTTATCTGAGTCATTGTTAATTACTTTCACATCACTTTTAGATGTATGTGTAATAACTCGGGGGTCAAATCTTACTTTTCTTGTCCTAGGTGTAAGGTTAATTCTAATTGATCCGCTATTGGGAACCATGACCATAGATTGTAACCACGAGTCACTATATTGGCTTGCATTGTTACTGGTGTACTTGGTACATTTCCTTTTATTGGTGTTCTACTCTCACCATCTGGGTCGCTAGCTTGAATATCTTCAACAGTTACGATTTCATCATCTAGTACAATATCCTCTTCTTCTAGGATGGGTTCTTCTAGTGTAGGTTCTCTTAGCATAGGTTATTCCACCTCCATGACTTCGTCATCATCAATGGATCATTTCAGTCTCACTGGTGTCTTCAGTTTCTTTTTTTAAGTCCTTACCTTCTTTCTTTACTTCAATTTCGTCTGTTAATTGCTTTTACTGTATGGTTGAAAAGTCCTTACTAGCTTTAATCTGTTAACATGTACAAATTGTTTATGTTTACCATATAGTTCTTGAATACTGAAGTTAACTGAGTTTGTTTGTTTAATTGCATACTTAATTTTTCTGGGAGCCAATATCTCTTGCATAGGTAGCATTACGTCTCTACCATGTAACAGAAAGAGAGGACTTTCTTGTGCAGAACTATTCTCAGCACGTCTATAAGCCAATAGTAGCAAAGGAACTTACTCGTCCCAGGGTTACTGATCTTGTTCACAATACTGAGAGATCATATCTAATAGTGTTCTGTTAAATTTCTCTACAAGACTGTTAGCAACTAGGTGATAAGCAATGGTTTCGATTTTCTGCACACCTAGTGTATTACAAATTCTTTCATTAGCCTAGAAATGAAGTTTGTACCTCGATCTGTTAGTATATATTGTGGTATGTCATCCCTAGCCACAATTTGATTCACAAATGCCTTAGCAATTGTTTCTGCTTTTTGAGCTGGTAAACAGATTGCTTCTGGAAATCTAGTTAAATAGTCAGCAACAACTTAAACATATTTATTTCCTGCATAAGATGTAGGCAATGTACCTAAAATATCCATAGCCACTAGCTGGAAAGGTGTGGTTAAAGGGAACATTTTTAAGTATGGTTCAATTTTTCGTTCTTGACACTCTAAGCATGAATCACAGTAATTTTTAATGTATTTTCTCATATGCATCCAAAAGAAACATTTACTGATTCTATTGTAAGTTTAGCAAATGCTAAGTGGGCTGCAAATGCAGTATCATGATAAGTTTTCATAACTTTATACTTTAAGCTGTGAGGTACAACTATGTGTAATGTCATAGCCATATGTCCTTTATCTGCTACTTTTCTGCATAGCACTGCATTATCTAACATGTATTCTGTAACTTCTCCTTGTAATACTTTATTTCTTATGGCGTTTACCATCTCATCTTTCTTCTGTTCACTAATAACATGGTCTAAATCCCAGAATATCTCATATTTATCATCCATTTCTGATATTAATCCTGAAAATTTATTAATTCCCTGTTTGTCATTGTTTTCTACTTTCAATTTTTATTCTGCTTAAGGCATCTACATTCGAATGTCTTCTAACCAGTCTGTGTATAACCTCGAAATCATAGTATTGCAATAGCAATGAACATCTAGCTAACCTAGACAATTGGTCCTTTAATATCATTAGCCATCTCAAGGGTGCATGATCTGTGATTATGGCAAATTTTCTACCATACAAATAAGATCTGAAGGTTTTATTAACATGTAGTACAGCTAAGCATTCTTGTTCCATCATGGAGTAATTCATTTCAGCTTTCTCTAGCTGTCTACTCTGATAAGCAATAGGGTGTTCCTTTCCATTTTCTTCTAAGTGAATAAAAACTGTGCCTATAGCAAAACCTGAAGCATCCATACCTAAAATGAATGTTTTACCAAAGTCTGGGTAGCTTAAAATTGGTGCCTTTAATAGTGAGTCTCGTAGAATTTCAAATGCTTCTTGTCTTTTATCTATCAATCGAAATATTACATATTTTTTTGTTAATTCTGTTATGGGTCTTGCTAGACTCATGAAACATGGTATAAATCTTCTATAAAATCCTTCAAATCCCAAAAATGCATGTATATCTTTTATTATTTTTGGTACTAAATACGTTTTACAAACTTCTAGTTTCTTTGGGTCAAATTTTACACCTTTTGTGATTACCATGAGACATAAATATTCTACTTTTTTCATAGAAACTGACATTTACTCAGTTTTAACTTTAAATTTGCTTGACATAACCTGTCAAAGATATGCCTTAATCTTTCTAAATGTTCTTCAAAACTCGCGGAAAAGCTATGACATCATCTAAGTAACAAAACTATTCTGAACCTTCTAAACTAGATAGTACAACATCCATTAATCTTTGAAATGTTGAAAGAGCATTACATAAATCAAATGGCATTCTATTAAACTGGTATTTACCTGAAGGCAGTACAAATGTAAATTTAACTTGTATTTTTCCTCGATCTCTACTATCTCTACATGCTAATATCTGGTTTGTAAGTCAATGGAAAAAATGCTTACTTTTACCTAACCTATCTATTGTCTCCTGGATATTAAGCAATGGATAGACGTCTTAGGCTGTTACACTGTTCACCTTTCGAAAATACATGCAGAACCTTAAATGACCATCCTTTTTAGGAACTAACTCAATTGGAGATGCATACAGACTACTATTATCTTCCATTACACCTTGTTCAAGTATTTCCTTTACACATTCCTTTAGTTCTACTCTGTGCTTCTCTGGCACTCTATAGAGTCTTTACACTATAGGTTTATTATCACTTAACACTATATTATGTTTAACCTTATTTGTTCATCCATTATAATCACCTTCTACGAATATATCTTTATATTCATCTTGAAGCCTTATTAATGTCGGTTTATATTTCTCTTCTACATTTCCTGAGATAGAGTTCCAATCTATTTTACTGTATGATGCCTATTTCTGGTTAAGTTCTCTGTTATGCTGTTTTACAATGGCTATTTTCTCTCTACTGCTATTTTTACTTACCATCATGTAGTTGGGTAATAGTAATTTTTTCCTCACTTATACTTAATTGGCACATTGTCACTCTCAGACACTTTACTAATAGAAAGCTATGTAAACTCTTGCTTATTCTATTTCTACAGGCTCAAGTAACACTTCTTCATTTTGCTTAAAGTCTTCTACTTTAGCATCAATAATAAAATGATTTCTGACAAGCATTTCTGTTATTTTAACTAATCTTACAGGTACTCTTTCTGTCAGATTCTCCTGTGAGGATGCTCTGTTTCTTACATAATGTGTAAGTGTAATGTCGTCTGAGAGTTCTAACTTACTATTGCCCTGCTTAAGTTTCTTAATATTACTTTGCCTTAGTTAATTCCACTTACTTTATTCTTAGCATTCTCGGAATTCTTGTTATTATTACTATTACTACTAATGTTTTCACTAGGCTTAAAGCTCATCTTTCTATATTCTTTAACTTGATTTCTTTTTTAATACTTCATATTCTTACTTGCTGACTCTGTCATGTATCACTGCATTTAGGAGTATCAATACTTTTGTGTATTGATGGTTGACTCTTAGCCTTGCTAATGCTAGCATTTGGTGTGTGACTATTAACTTTTTGGTCAGCGAGAAGATATCAGTTGTCCTAACTTTAGCACATAAGTCTGAAGGTATTATTCCTTTAAAACTTAAGATCTTCATTTCTATGCCCAGCTTACCTCTGGTAAGAAATATTTCAGTGACACAATCTCGTAAGAAGTCTTACCCTAAAATACCATCTGTCTCTAAGTCTATCTGCTTACAGATGTAAAATGAGCATTTGAGTTCCAAATTTCCTATTCTTATTTCAAAATTATATTTGCCTAACATTTTAATGGGATGTCCTGTTATAGATGTTAATACACTTTTGGATACTTCTTTCCAAGCATTAGTTAATAATGTCAGATTTTTATTTGCTAAGTATGCACTTAGCAAGGAAGATTAAGCACATGTGTTAACTAACATTCAACATTCTATACCCTCTTTCTGAATTACAACTACTGGTGTAACTTTGTTGACATTATTAAAACTCAATTTCCCATTACAAACTGCCAGAACCTCTTCTAATTTCGTTCCATAATTCCAGCTTGAATTACATTTTTTGAGTCCCCAGCAATCATTGAGCTTCTATTATTATTTCTTGTGAACATTCCTCTGAAAGTTCCAGCCTTTGAGGCTTTTGTGTTCTTTGTTTTTGGTGGGCAGCTGCAATTTCTTGCCATATGGCTTTTCAATCCACAATTAAAGTAAGCTATCTGCTCGTTATTTTTTATAACAGTTCTTTGCTATATGTCCTACCTTACTGCAGTTAAAACATTTAAACCTTCGGTCTCACACTGATTTTTGTTTTGCCAGCTTGTTTTATTATTTCTGCTATTACTTACTGTATTTATAGCAGAATGCTGAAGTCGATAAATTTGTTTTTATAAACAGCCAGATAAGCAAAACCCTACCTTAGGGCTTATGCTGACTTCAGAGAAACTGCTGATTTTCAGTACTTATCTCATAGGATAATACAGGAATATAGTAAGTGAGAGACATCTAGCACAATACAAACACAAATGCACCATTTATTGCAGCATAAGGGGAGTCAGTTAGAGTATTTGGACACAAATTACAGGAATTAGGAAACAGACTCCACAGAGCTTATATACATCTGAATGAAATAATTATACAAGATACTCTGAAGCCTAACTATGAGCAAGGTCTAATTAGTAACATAATTAGGTGCAATGTAAACGAAGTGAACACACCTAACATGACTTTGTTAGACTTAATCAAAGTGCTACTAGGTCTGAGTATATCAGTTTTTGAGTGTCAGTCCACCCCAAATTTCTAGTAGCTTCATCTATAACATGTATAAAACTTTCTATGTCTTCATTAATTCGATCTTAGAAAAGCAGTTTAGCACTCATTAAGTCTCCAGCACTATGTGGCCTTGCTATTGCAGGTTGATCTGCTGCAGCTTCTAAGTCCACACCACCCCTTAGTCATGTGCTTTCTCATAAACTATGAGTAGTCATATCTATACTTACTTATTACTGTGTCTTAAGTCTACTTATAAAACTTATGTCTATTTATTATATCTTATTCTACTCTCTTCTTTATTTCTAGCCTGGCATGGCCAGGTGGTTAGGATGCTTGATTCGCAATCTGCGGGTCGGGGGTTCTCATCCCCATCTCACCAAACATGCTCGCCCTTTCAGCCATGGGGGCATTATAATGTGACGGTCAATCCCACTATTTGTTCGTAAAAGAGTAGCCCAAGAGTTGGTGGTGGGTGGTAATGACTAGCTGCCTTCCCTATAGTCTTACACTGCTAAATTAGGGACGGCTAGCGCAGATAGCCCTCGTGTAGCTTTGCGCGAAATTCAAAATAAACAAACAATCTTTATTCCTCATGACCTGTTCTTGGTGTGCTCCAATTATCCTGCCGACTGCGCCATCTGTAACAAGCACGTTAGCAGCTCGTGGGTTTGTTGTTGAGTTCGATGTTACACTCGTTACATAGGAAATTAATTGGATTTCAGGTCGTGCTTTCGCGAGTGGTGCACACAGACCACCAACTCGAGGAAGTTTATGTGTGGAATAAAGAACTCACACAGAGATAATTGAATACAAATCAAACAACTTCTTTATTTATTTATTCATTGTTGGGTATTTCATCTATATAGAAGCTCTCAAGGTTATCTTGAAATAACACACTAACTCTAAATCATTGAGTTCTTCATTTTGTAGATCTAGATGTTCATTAATAAGACCTTCTATTGTGTTTAGTAACACAGACACAATGTTAGTTAAGTTATCAACTAGTTTAACATGAGAAATTCTCACAGTCATAATCGGAATAACTGCATTAATAATTCTTCTAAAATATCTATCAGTATCTCCACTATAAGCACTATCAAACCTACTATTTCTTAAGTACATTATACATTATTGAACCTTAAGTTAGATCAGAAATAACAGACTTACAAGGAGAGTTTGGATTAATGCCATCTGCAATCTTCTGGAGTCAGAACAATTCTCTGGAGCAACTTAAGATTTTGAGTCAGAAACATGAAATTATATACACAATTTTTAGTGTTTTTTGTGATTGTTCAAAAAGTTTAGCATGTCTACTTTTAAAAGTAATTCTTTTAACTCGATTGGTACAAGTGAGATCTTCCATCAACAAGTACACTGTAACCAAAATCCACTTTGTTATTGGTCTGTAGAGAACTTATTTGTGTCCCTTACCTAATATCTTTGGTGACATTATCCAAGACAATTAACTTAGGGCATATAAAGACAAATCATGTAACTCAGGTTTCTTCACTAAGATAAATTCGCACAGTGATTTTCCTCGCCATCCCATTAACTGTTTTTAGTGACACTGATTCCTTATCAAAACAATTAGGGTTCTATCTCAATATACCATTACTGTCTGGCACTAGAGTCATTAGCTGTGAATTTTCTCACCTCTAGATCAATACACAGAATGTGTCTTTAGCTATAACTTGTGCAATGGGCCTCAAACTTGTATCTTCCTTATTTGGTAATGTGGTTCACTAGTTAGTGCCCAAGTTGTTTTATAACACTTTCAATCTGCTTCTTTCTCCATACTATACGATATAAAAAATAAAATGTACTTCTTGAAAGGCTATTAAAGTATTTATATTCCACAAATACTCCAAGACCCTAATTTGAATTTTTAGTATGGTAAAGTCACAATTTTTCAGTCTCTTACCCAGCCTTTGTCAAGTGAAGTCTTGTACTTTATCTTTACAATAGTAGCCAAATTGTTCCAGCATTATATAGAAGCTGACCAGGTTTTGCTAATGTAATATGTAGATATTTTGCTTTTGCTTTTGCAGAATCTTTACTTTTCCATCCAAGATCCTTTTATTCTTTTCAGAACAATGCATTCTGGGTCCTCCCTTTGCTGTAATACTTATTACTTATCTGTTGATTTCAATTTTACCTAAAAATATCACAAAAACTGCAAAAAGGAATGCAATTTCAAAGTGAAAGTTTTAAAAAAGAGACAAGCAATCGTTGTAACACAGCAACTGATGAGCCACCAATATGTTAAGTGTATCTTGTAACAAGTGTCAGTTTGTTTTTGTGTGTTTGTTTCAGAGAAAAGTCACAGTGTGCTCTCTGCTATGTCCCCCATGGGGAATAGAACCTCGGATGTTAGCACTATAAGTCTGTAAACTTACCACTGTCATACCATGGGCCACAAGTGTCAGTAAACTCTTAAAAGTTCAACTAACTCTGGTCTTACAGTTTTGGGTTTTTTTCATCAAATCGTATTGTATATCTTTTTAAGTTGTGTGTGTGTGTTGTATTATAGCAAAGCCACATCAGGCTATCTGCTTGTAGCAATACAAATCCGAAGATTTACCATTGTCTCACCAGGGGATGGTCTTAAATCGAAAAAGTCATAAGAAAAAACAATATACAAGCTGAAAAGTTGAGTGATCCATATAACCGATTAGTTCGATTTGTTAATAAGGCCCCCAGTGGTACAGCAGTATGCCTGTGGACCTACAATACTACAAACCAGGTTTTGATACCTGTGGTGGGCAGAGCACAGATAGCCCTTTGTGTAGCTGTGCGTTTTATTACAAACAAACAAACTGCTAATCAAACAGTAATACACTTTTACATTTAAAAAAACATAGAGATGTTATAGAACAAAGATAGTTTCATAAGATATTTTTACCCTCAAGTACCATAACTTAGCTTCAAGTGAAATAAAAATCTGCCGTCAAATCATATGAATTCAAATTAGCTATACTAACTATGCCTTGAATGCATTTTTCAAGTTGTTTGGAAGCCACCTCTGAATGTAATAGTGGTTCTATACAAAGTTTTATACTAAGTACTTCAGAGAGTTTTCCCAAGGCCCATTTGTACTATTCTTCTGTGATAAGCCCCAAAGAATTCCAAGAAGACCATCAACAGTGTGTTCTACATCAAAAACATATGGTTCAATAGCTTGTTACTTTCTTTATGGGATTTATGGGATCAAAGAAAAACGCCATAATTTGTAATATCTTAGTACCTTTAGCATTCAAGTTTTGAACGTTTCATATAGGTATTTGATTTTTGAAAGTTTATAATTTAGTGTATAGTAGATGCGTATTGTTGATATAAAGACACTTGCATAAGTTTTAATGTGGCACAGCGGTATATCGGCGAACTAACAACGCTAGAAACCGGTTTTCGATACCCGTGATGGGCAAAGCACAGATAGCATATGGTGTAGCTTTGTGCTTAACTTCAAAACAAAGCTTTAATGCATTATAAATTTTCTTAAAAGCATTGTTTACATGAAGTGTAATGGATTTCTCGCTTTCAAAATACCTTACATTATAATTCTTTAAAGTTTCTAATCGTGTTTTGATAATTTTATGATAAACTTTTAAAATGTTTCCTACATAGTCGTTTTTGCCTCTATGCATTAAAAGTTTCTAGCTCCCTCAGTTGCTCAGCGATAAATCTGAAGTTTACAACACTAAAAAACGGGTTTCGATACCAGTGGTGGGCACAGCAGATAATTCATTGTGTAGCTTAATGCTTAACAACAAACAAACAAACCTTCTATACTTTATCAGTACGTTATCTATAATTCATTCACTATTCGCTAATGTATTTACACAAACACTTTGAAAATTATATAATTCTTTTAACGGGGTAAATGTTTAAGTAAAAAATAAAACAGAAATCTAAAGAATAAATACAAAATAACTCATGCCTTATGGGCAGAGTACAGATGGCCTATTGTGTAGCTTGGCTATAAAAGAACAACAAACCTTTTGTAACTTAAAAAAAAGTTTGTCAGATCTGTCCTAGTAAAAATACAGCAAAATTAGAAAAATTACTCTCAGGAAAAGCAGAAAAACGCATAAAATTTAATCTAGAACACAAAAGTTTCCAGGATCCTAAGACGAGTCCTGATCCCAGCCGTAATGGGTGCGTCTGTAGCGCACATTCCCTCAGTCAAATAAACCTTGGTCTTTTCACTTTTAATTTGCCTCCTACCCCTCTGAACAAGACTTGATATTTGCCTAGAGCGTCCCCTAGTGTGTCAGTGGTAAGTTTACAGAGTTATAACGCAAACATCTGGCGTTCGATTCCCCGCAGTGGACAGCATCCAGTTGGAATGTGTAGCTTTGCACTAGAGCTATTTATATTTCATTTTTTATTTGTTTTTGTGTTTCTTAATGCTATGTAACAGTGATATTTATATGTTAATTTTCTCTCTAAGGCCCTTAATGTAATTTTATATAAAAAGTCTCAATCATTATAATTATCAGACATTTAAAATATTTACAAGAGGCACCAAATGTTTTTCACACAGCAGAGGACGCCACATACACCGTATACACATGTCGAGGAGCTACATGAATGGTGTAATGTGTAAATTGTATAGGAATAACGTGTTTTAAATACTCTTGTGAGTATTTGCAGTATAGGGACGTTTATTTGTTGACAAATGTGCAATTTTTCATTAACATTAAAAATATGTTCATTGTGCGTCAGTGTATAATGATTATTTTTCATTTCGATGTGAAATGTTTGAAAATTGATTTTTCAAGTTGAAAATAATTTTAATAAATAGTATATACTACTATTGCTAATAATATAGTATTGCTGGTCCAGTATAGTAGTTAGTCAATTCAATACTAACATTAGATTTTTTATTCTGTTTTTCACATTTAAATTATACTTTTTGTTATAAGCTCGTTGTTATTTCTGTTAGTTCAAGAAGATCCAGTCAACGTGTTACTATTAGCAGTACGTAAATCGAAACCATGTTCTATCTAAATCTCATTAGAATTAACCGCCGAAAAAACATTTTTAAAGTGATTCCTGATATTAAAAAGTACTGTTCTCATTTTGGCAAAGACATTAAACCATACCCCTTTCGGTATTGGCTTCAAGAAGAAAAATGCTATGAAAAAAGGAATTTTTCAAATTACATTCCTAACCCAACACGAGTAAAGGTACCGAAAATCCGTAAGTACCTTTGAAGTTTGATGTCAGAAACAGACTTCATTGTAATGTATTATGTAGTGTGTACTAGATGTTATTAAAGATGGACTTAAAGTCCGTAAGTAGCTTTGAAGTTTGATGTCAGAAACAGACTTCATTGTAATGTTTGTATACTAGATGTTATTAAAGATGGACTTAAAGTTATCATGATTAGACTGGGACATTGTAGTATATATAGTGTATTTGAAGAATTGTGAAAATAAAATAACTGCCCACATTATGTTTAAAAATGTGTCATTAGACTTTGAGTTTTACTGTAAGTTAACATCTAGACTAGTTTAAAATTACAACTTACATCCATTGGCTCTTTCGTTAATTCAGGCCTATGCATGGATGATACTGGGCAGTGTCCATGTATATGCTTGATGAGTCTTGATATTTGATCTTTTCCTCTATGTGTATGGCTACTTGTGAAAAGTTAACTGTGTGCTATGACAAAATGTTATCCCAATTTGAATGATGAACACAGAGTTAATTGTAATATATTAATGGACTAATGCTGTCACATAACTTACATGTCTGTCACTGAAACAATGATAAGGTTGGCATACACAAACTTATGAAATTAATATTAAAATTATATTCTTTAGAGAGTGTTGTATTTATGTAGAAGCATAAAATACTTTATTCATTTCTATCAAGACTTCTTAAAGCTACATGTTTTTCTAACATCATCAATATTTTATTTGTAGTCATATTTTGATATCTCTTTATTATAAACAGAAAAAGAGAAACTTACAGAACAATTTCCTCAACCCAGTCAATTACTAAAAAGAATTCTTCATGAAGTGTCAATAAAACTTCAGTCAGCTGAAGCGACATCCAAACTACTGTTACAGCAGTTACCACCAGGTGAGTGCTGTGTCCATCACTTTCTTATAAATCTATGTTATAAGTAACTTAAAAGGTTTACTGAAGTTCTTAATAGTGTCATTTTATCCTTAGTACAAATTTGTGTATTTTTATTCAAAATATAATGGAATGAGAATTACTAGAAAAATTTGTGTTTATTACATGATATAATTAAACTGAAAATAAATATGAGTTACAAAAAATTAATATACGACTAGAACCACGAAAACAACATCAGTGGAAAGCTCGTCTAACTGTCACTTGGCCTCAGCATTTTGTCGTCGAAAGTACGGCTAGTAAAAAGAATGAAGCAGAGAGGATAGTTTCTCTTCTTGCCTGTCAGAAAATCAAGGTACTATAAACTTGTTTTAGACCACATTATTTGTTTTAAAAAATGTAAAAACTTTTCAAATGATGACTAGTGCTTTACCTAAAATTATGCATACAAAGTCAATGTTTACAGTCTTTTTATTGGCCCTATTTTTCTACTCTTTATATTCTCCTTATTGTCTTATTAAATCCTATTTTTTCCTTATTTTTGGATTTTTAATTCAAACATTACAGATTTTTGCCTTATGTTGTGAATGGAAAATTTGTCATAATCCTCAAGCTATGCTCTTTAAGTTTATCATTTTCATGTGAACAATATATTGTGCTTGCAGTTTGTATATGATTGAACTTTAACTAATCATTGCTTTGGTTTACTTGTACATAACTAAAAATTGTGATCATGTTATAGAATAGTTCTATCCAAAACCTTTCATTTTTCCAGTTACTGTATGGTATTTTCTTCTCCTACTGTTTCCCTTGTATTGTATTTTTTCTGAATTCGTTGACCTCCTCATCAGGCAGGTCTTCTGGATTGGAATGTCAATATTGTTCTTCACTGTCTTACTCTCCCACCTTTTGAACCATTATACCTATGTTCCCTGTATCACTTACCCCTTCAGACTTATATCATATTCCTTTTAGACTGTGAGCATGACTGTGGTCTGATAGCTTTGCCATTGATGTTTCACTTACTCTGTTCCATTCCGCATATGTTTTCCTTTATCCAGATTAATCTTTCCTACCCAAAACCAGCAGCTCTTGAGGGACATTCTTCTTCTTGACGAGTTCTGTTCCCTCTATTTCCAACCTTTATTCCCAATCTGATCTGGATAGGCTTCCATGTCCAAATCGTGCTCTTCCTTGTTACGTTGCTTACATAGCCTTATTTCATGGTTCCCATTTCCACCTGTTTCATCCCCTGGTAACTTTCCTCTGTATGTGACCTTTCTCCTTCTACACTTACTGGTTGGGTTCATCAACTTACTAGACTGTCTCCTTCATCCCATAATCTATCCCAGGTGTCATCAGATCAGGCACCTTACCTTTTCCTTGGTGTCTCACCTCCATCATTTGTTGGAAGAAATTTTTCAGTCTGGTATGTGGACTACACCTCATACGTTCATCTCCCACTACCTTTATCTGGTGGCTGTTTCTTTCTCATCATGGTATTGCCTTCTGCCTGTTGCCATTCTCCAGAGATCAGTGTGGCGGTGACTTGTTAAGTTATCTTTTCTACATCTTATTTTTCTTTCCAGTGGCATATCCCTTTTAGGTCTAGGATCCTACTCAGTGTTGCAAATTTTCCGTCTCTCTCTCATATTCTGCACTGTATAGCCATCAATATGTCATTATCGGAGTATATTATCTCCTGCCTAGTGACTTTGACACACTACCTCCATGCTAGCAGCAGGAACTGGAAAGTGGTAATGACTCTCATACTCCATTAGAATAATGAGGGGGTGAAAATGCTGTGGAGAGTCTGGAGGAATGCCAACACCAGAAGCAATGCAATGGGTGACCACGAAATCTCTATTTTGAAAAGCAAACCACCCCTGATTTATTCAATCGAAAGGACGGCAAGGATGTGCAGCTATTGCCTTCTGCTTTACCCATGCAAGTCCATGAGTCAGTATGGTCTGGAATAGGCAAATTAAAGAAGCAAATATATTATGAGAAACATCTACTAGCAATTTTGCAGAACACCCCATCCCAACAGTGTGTGTTATTGGCCATGAATCTACATCAAAGTT
Source organism: Limulus polyphemus (assembly GCF_000517525.1). NCBI lineage: Eukaryota > Metazoa > Arthropoda > Merostomata > Xiphosura > Limulidae > Limulus > Limulus polyphemus. Next base: position 143,074 of record NW_013665985.1, read on the forward strand.
GTTGGAATCAGTCTCCTCCTGAAGACAGCTTCAGTGGGACATCCCAAACAACCCTCTCCAAGCTACCCCATACAACCTCATTCTACACTAGGGCCCAAGCTCATAGAGGAGTGGCAGGAGTAGCCAGTAATAACCCATTCAACATCAACCATGGATAGGACAACACAGAGGTAGGAGTGCAGGTATCAGCAAGTCAACCCTTGAAACCACAGTAAATAGAATGATCCAATTCGTGATCTCACAACATCAACCCCCGGGACCCACCGGGTGGTGTACCTTGGAGGAGTCCTCCTGAATGTGATCCTTTCACTTCATTGGAGAGTAGGGCAGTGTTGATCTACTGATGTAGATGGTGTTCAATCCTCATATCATGTGCTCCACCTCTGTACAGTGGGTCCCAGTAGTTGATGTAGCCAGCTACTGTGCAGTTCTATCCAGAGGGCAAGGTTGCATATATTTAATGGAGGCAATCCATTTCCATGTGGTGGGCCCAGGTGGTTAATGTTGCACTCCACTTCCTGTGTGGTCCTATCCAGAGGATGATGTTGCTTTTGAATAGATCCATCACATTGCTCTAGCAGTTTAGCCTCATAATCTCCACCTCCATGTGGTGGGTCCTGGAGGTTGATGTTGCACTCGCATGCACTCCCACTTCTATGTGGCCCTATCTGGATGATGAGTTTGTTCAGGGTAAATGTTATCCTTCTGTTACATCAACCACAGGAGTTTTACTACCTGAAGTATATGTTCCACATAGCAGTCTGATGGAATTTGGATTTGCTGTGAACCACCACTTTGGCCTTTCCCTTCCTACTATAATTCAGAGGTCCCTGGATGACTATTTGTGGTTGTGGATTCAAACATGCTCTGTTTGTAGATTGGCTAGGTACATATGTCCTTCCATTGTGCTCAACTTGAGGTGAAGGCAGTGTGGACCCTCCTCCTTCCATGAGTCAGAAGATTTATGCCTGATGCCACTTGGTTTTGGAGTGGTGTTGACCGGCTGTATATGGTCCAACTTGCCCTAGCATTTCTAAAAGATGGGGACATATCCTTTTTTCGTGTGTTTTTTTATATGCTCCTCCTACTTTCTGCTCATGTATATGACACCTCTTTCCACACTGGGTGAAAAGTATACCTGGTACAGAAGTGCTGCAGTCTCCCACGTGTTCCTCTCCCAATGGGGGTCACACTTCCAGTATGTTCTTCAGATGTTTTCAAATGATACTTCTCTATATCCCTTGCACCGGTCCCTCCACCTATACAATGTTGGGTTCTAGCTATATGTGTGTGAGCGGAGGTAAAATATCGTATTGGAAGTTATTATTTTCCTACACTGAAAATTTATTTCCGAAAGGTACTTATCTCCTTTCACACTTCACAACTTTCCTCCCCGTGTAAAACTGGTGCTTCCTTTCTGCCTAATCTTGAAGTGATAGTTTGACAGAATCAAACAGAGGAAGACACCTGCATCAGGAGAGTGTGTGACACTCTTATTAGTGGAGGGTTGTCACATGATGATTTACATACAAAGTCACTGTGAACCACATTAATCATGGGGTAAGTGGGAGTTCAAGGCTTGTGGCATGTGAAAAACTTTTTGCATATACAGGGCAGCACTGAAAAAAAATAGCTATATGAGTAGAAGAGGTAAATACCTATCAGAAATATATTTTCAGTGTAGAAAAATAATAACTTTCAACAACTAAGCTATACTCTATTATTTCATTATTGTTATTTTCATTTGCAGTGGTGTATGGAATATTTGGAATATCTACTTTTATAATCTTTAATTTTTATTCATCTTAATTTTTTATAAAGATTGTTTGACATTCTTTGCTTAATATTTGTATTTAGGAATAAATGACTGTACCCAACTGATGAAGCAATGCATTCTAACCTTTGCAAGTAAGAACATAAGAAAAGTATAGTTAATTAACTGTGCTCATTACAGGTTAATTTTTGGTTTGCTTTTTGACAGGAACTAGGAGGTCTTGATGAAAATAACAGACTTAGTCTGACGCCTGCAGAAACTGAGTGGATTCCATATAAAAAAGTGGAAGTGCAACCAAAATCTGCCCTGATTAACATTTTCACAAATGTCTGCAATACTCTGGGTTCAAACGAGTTCAAACCTGCCTTCTCTACGTCATTATTTAAAGGTTAGTCTTATTGGCTCAAGAGTCAAGTGAGTTCAGACAAGCTTTCTCTATGTCATTGTTTGAAGGTCAGTTTGCAAGTTCTAGATTTTAATAGGTTTAGACTTGCTTCCTCTACATAATTAGTTGAAGGTTTGGTTGCAAAATTTTTGCTTTTAGTAAATTCAAATCTTTTTTTATCCTTACTTCACTATTTCAATGCTTGTTGCTATTCCACAAAATTAGAAATAAAAAGTTTATGTATATAATTTAACTGAATATGTTGATTTTTTTTTAAGTGCAATGAAAATTTCTGTTCTTTCATTTTATTTCTCAAGTTTTTAATCCTCTGAATCAAAATTGTTTTGGTACAAATAAGATACAGCTTTTCATAATAAATACTTGTTCTTCCAGGCAGTATTTAACTTCTAGTTTTGTAAAAGCCTGTCAACAGATACAAATGTACAAGTTTTGACATAGTGTCTTTAAATAACTCACAAGATATATAGTAATTTCATACTATCCTTACACAGTAAATTTGTGGGTTTTTTTTTAGTCATTAGCATAGCAAATTATTTAGCTTAGCAAAAACAAGCAAAAATACCTGCCTCCAGTAACAGGAAAAAGTTAATCTATCAATTTAAATTATTGTACAGGACTTTAAAAAGGTTAATTATGCTGCATTCTTGGTTTCACTCAGAGCAAAAACTCTGATCTACATATACCCCCACTGTGAAAAGTAATTGTTGAGCTACTCAACAATAATATACGGTAAATGTACATATTTAGAAATATGAATAATAGTGTGATTAATTCCTAACAATATCATGTAAAATATCCTGCTTGCGAAATAACATTTGGCATCAACACTATTCATGCCTGTTCTCTCGTCATTTCAAAGGTGAATATTGAGTTTTGCCTGTGTCGTGGCTTTTCAAATACAGCTCGGGAAGCAGCCACCCTAAACAGGAGACAGATTAATGCTTAGATAGAAATCACACTTTGCAATATATGTAAGATTGCTTTAGCATTTTGAAGAACAAAAACTTGCATTAACATTTGTCAACTTTAAAATATCTGTATTTTACTTTTAGTGTGTATAAACGTTCACCCACACTTTACTGTTTAGAATAAGGAAACTGAGTGCCCTGTAATGTTTTTTTATGTTTGCAGGTTGTTGATTTACTGGTACTGTTTCCTTAAAGATATAGTTTATCTCAAATTGATGCAAGTTTTTTATTATTAATTATTACAGTTGGTAAAAACCTTAAGGGATGGAAGACTGAGCTGACAGTTCACTGGCCATCCAAACACACTGTCGAAGCCACAGGTATGAGAAAAGTAGAAGCTGAAACTGTGGCTGCTACTACAATGCTACAGTGGTTGAAGCAGCAAGGAGTGTTAACCAAGGATAGTCATCCAATCCTGTATACACCACAAGAAAAAAATTCTTATTAGCAAAGAGATATGCTACATGTAGTGTCATCATTCCTGTTGAGCTCCAAAACAAAATGCTTTCCTTTCTCCAGAGATTTCAGGTTTGAATTTATGCTATAATACTGTTTGTTTACAAGGGATGTTTACTATATTTTTGTTAGTTCCATAAAACAAAATGGTTTGAATAAGAAATAATATGTATATTAAAAGTTTTGACCAAGTGCCTTTCAAAGGGAAAGTTAGGAATAAATGTAAAAGTGTAATGACAAAAAAAGGAATTAAGGGACAAATTTCTAATCCATATAGCCATCAATATGTGATTATCTCCTGCATAGTGATTGTCACACTACCTTCGTGTGGTGGGTCCCGGGGGTTGATGGTGTGAGATCACAAATTGGATCATCCTACTTACTGTGGTTTCAAGGGTCAATCTGTTGGTGATACCTGCACTCCTACCTCTGTGTTGTCCTATCCACGGTTGATGTTGAATGGGTTATTACTGGCTACTCCTGTCACTCCTCTTCTGAGTTTGGGTCCTAGGGTAGAATGAAGTTGTGTGGGGTAGCTTGGATAGGGTTGTTTGGGACATCCCACTGAAGCTGTCTTCAGGAGGAGACTGATTCCAACAATTTTGATGTAGATTCATGGCCAATAACACACAGATGGGGTGTTCTGCAAGATTGCTAGTAGATGTTCCTCATTATATATTTGCTTCTTTAATTTGCCTATTCCAGACCATACTAACTCATGCATTTGCATGGGTAAAGCAGAAGGCAATAGCTGCACACCCTTGCCGTTCTTTCGATTGAATAAATCAGGGGTGGTTTGCTTCTCAAAATAGGGCTTTCGTGGTCACCCAATGCATTGCCTCTGGTGTCGGCATTCCTCCAGACTCTCCACAGCATTTTCACCCCCTAATTATTCTAATGGAGTATGAGAGTCTTTACCACTTTCCAGTTCCTAGCAAAAGGCTGAAAGATCAGTATAATAAAAACAATAAATATATATAAATGTATAAGGTTATGAGATTTAACCTATTTCATCTAAACATTTATGTTTTTGTGTTATAATTTATGTTCATTCTAGAAGGAAAGAGGCATGGTATATGTTTATTTCCTTATTTTTTATGGTGGTTACGAGATCGTTCAAATCTACCAAACCTGTACAGAGATTAATTACTGAAAATAACAGATAAAATATATAAAGTTTTTTTCTTAAGAAATGCTTGATAACTATCCAGACATTATAAAGATTTTTCATGTGAAATTTCAAAATTTTCTGATGCATAAATGTATTTTTAATCTTAAAATGAAAATTACTTTA
>NW_013665985.1:148770-154498 GCF_000517525.1 Limulus polyphemus
GATAGATAGGCAAGATGTGAAAAGAAAAGAAAAAAGGCATGAGAGAAACATTGCTTTACAATCCTTACAATGTAATAAAAAAAGTAGATATTTTGTGTATGAAAGCATTGTAATATTTACTGGTAAGCTGCCAAATTTTGTTAACATTTGCTTACTAATTTAAAAGTTATAGCATGAAAACTATAACAATGGTTACGAGGTCATCACATTGACCGACCCCATACTGAAAGAGTTAAGCAGGACACAATACAACTATCCCATGAAAGTGTAGATCTGTTCCATGTTACAGTTGGGATCAGGCTATGCTATGGAAACTTATGCCTAGGGCTGAACTTAGCATGTGACCTTAACAAAATTTAGCATGATTCATATTAGAATTTTATAAAAGAAGTTACAAAACTTGTAATTATAAAATATATATATATATATATATACTGTCAGAAAGTTAGGTAGGTGATATTTAAAGTACTACATTGTAGAGAGAAAGAAGGACCAAGATAGTAATCAGGGAAGCAAAATTGAAATAACGATACATATAATGTACATAATAAATTTAGAAAATCATAATACATTAAATAATGTGTAATTCATTGTTAAAACGTTACATGTGTGCATGATGATATCCATGTGACTATCTAAAATGTTATTTGATTGTTAGAGAACAACTGCTTAAGTATATATCTGAAATAGAATGTCCATTATATGATGATTTGGATATTTTTAAAGTGATATAAAACTTTTCTCATCATTTCACAGTTTTACCTTGGCAGGTTCTGGAAGAAATACATTAGAAGTAAATATTGTTACGAAATACAAAGATTGTGTGTTTGAAAGTAAGTAGATTGTATCATTCATTAAATTCTGTTCACTTTTCAGGAAATAAAGCATTGCTTTAGAAATGAGTGTGAAGATTCTGGGAAAGAAAACAATCAGTTAAATAATAAAGAACAGAACAGTTCACATTTAAGCAGTGCTGAGGCAGATCTTGACATTCTAGCAGAGGAACGTGAAGGTTTTGAACTCAGTGTTTCCAGTTCTGAGATATCTGATGTTATCACTGGGAATCAGTTTAGATCCTTAGAACCAGAAGAACTTATTGATAGAAGTCATAGAATGTATTGGAATTTTCAGAAAAACAGAAAAAAAATTTCATTTGCTGTACGTGAAGCTCACCAGTTGCTTCCAATCACACTTATGAGGTAAAAAATTAATTAGTTTTTTTGTTGTTGTTTTTTCAATTATTATTTCAGGACAGCAATTTTCCAGGATCACTTTTTGCATTATTAGTCTACCTATGGAAGGTAGATTTCCACAGTCTGCCAAACATTTCTCTACAATTATTTGTGCTTTTGAACAAATATAGTGGATAAAGCATAATTCTTTGAATGAAGACAATGATCTTCATAGTTATAAAAACCTTTCATTATTGAATATTAAGTCTGTTATTATCATTTTAATAATTGTTTATTTGCAGATGATTGTTTGTTTGTTGAATTTTGTGCAAAGCTACTTGAGGGCTACCTGCACTAGTCTTCCCTAATTTTGAAGTAATAGACTAGAGGGAAGACAGCTAGTCAATACCACTCACTGCCAATTCTTGGGCTTCTCTTTATCAATAAATAATGGGATTGACTGTCACATTATATCACCCCACCCACCCCTAGCTGAAAAGGAAAGCATGTTCAATGACAGGTTTCCATTTCAAGATGAGCATCCTAACCACCAGACAATGTCAGGCCCTTTTTTGCAGATGAATTGCCATAAGTAATAATTACAAGATAAAAGTCAGTAAATATTTCAATAACTCATTTCAACTTGTATTTTTTTTATTTTTGTTTCTTTTAGTTTTGTACAAAGCAGTCATTAATCTTATGCTTGAAATAAAATCAAAGACAAGATTTATGACCACTTCTTGGAATATATGACTGTATTCATTTTATTAATTATGTTCCAATGAGCAGATTTCTTTAATGAACCTTTTTTCTAGACGTTGTAGATTTTATATCAGAATGAAAACATTTTAGCTCTCAAATTTCATGAAACACTTGAAGCTGTAAGTAAGTAACAAGTTATTGTAAAGTATTTCAATGACTCTGTAAACTTTAATGTAACATAGATATTTCCAAAGTGCTTCTTAGCTTATTGCATCTGTCTTTTTTCCTTTTAAAAATATATGCTGTGCAGCTGCTAAGATTCATTCTTGAAGTTTTCTAACCATAATAAGTATTTTGGCACACTTTTTAGCAGATTTATAAAATGTATTGAAGAAAATAGCATTTTTCTTAATAATAATACAGCATAAAACCTTCACTTTTCACTTCCGTGTTTATGATATAACATTCAACCTATTACGTCAGGTTTTTCTATATACATTTTTGCATAAGATGTGAAGTGAAAAAAGATAGCTAAAGAAATTAATGAGTTTTACTAATGAACAATTTATTTTTTCAAAACCTGCTACTAAGATGACTTATTAAACATTGTTCACTGACTTGATGCTAGTATCTCTTCATCTGTATTCCTGTGGATATTACTAAGCTTGATTTGTACATTCCTTCAATGTTCCCACAGAATTGCAAAACCATATGTATTTCATATATATTGTATATTGATACTATAATGTGTGTCAGCACATAGCTATTTTATTAGATATAATGTGGGCATATCTATGGGTGTGTTTTTTTTCCACTTATTTTCTGTCTTGAACTCTTTTATAGGTATGTTGTTGTATTGCTCTGACATATTAATGCATTTACTTGTGTGTATAAATGAAAATCAAAATGTTTTTTGTGAAAATTTGATATTAAAAATTATAAGAGAATTTCTCAAATGTATCTGTTAACATATATTTAGAAATGAAATCTTGAGTGCCATAGAAAAGAACCAAGTGATTGTCCTTTCGGGAGAACCTGGATGCGGCAAAACAACTCAAGTACCACAGTTTATCCTGGATGATCTTATCCTTCATTTGAAAGGTGCAGAATGTAACATGGTTGTCACACAACCTAGACGGATATCAGCTATCTCTATAGCAGAACGAGTGGCAAAAGAAAGAGGAGAAAGGGTTTGAACTCTTTTAATGTCCAAGATTTATGTGAATTATTAAATACAAGATCACACAGTGTTTCATCATGATAATAATAGCTGGCTATTAACTGGGTCATGTATTCTATTTTCTCAAGCTACAGAATGTTATGTAGATTTTATGAGTTTTTGTTGTTTTTAGATTATTAATTAGTGTACTGTAAGAAAGATATATAATGAAATGATATAAAATGAATCTATTATGTGAAAAGAACCAACACAAGACACAGCTTAAAAACTAACCTGTAGAAATTTCTTGAAGATTGTATTTTGAGTTAACAATTAAATTAAATGTTACATTATAATTTTTTATCCCATGATTGAAAGGTTGGGGGGGGGGGGTAATGATGTTGCCTGTCTATCCAGTTCTAAACAGCAGAAAACTTTAAAAGTCACTTTCTTAAGGGATGTGTTAGAAACCTATTGATCTTGGGGTTAAATTCCAAAAAATAGGAGGTTGGTTTGTGTGCATAAGAGTACATAACCAAAAATACAGACACATTGTATTTATCAACACACCAAAAAACAAAAACAAAATTAGTTTGGGGGGCATTCTGCTCATAGCTATTTTCCATAATACTGTTTTTTTAACAATGCAGGTATGCTTTCATGAGTGATGGAAAGCCCCCCTGGAATCTACTATACAAATATTTCTATACTGACTTGTCTAGTTCAAAAAGTTTTTAAGAGCATGTATAAATAATATAAAAATAACCACTTAGTTCTTTACTAAGCTAAAAGGTTCAGTGCAACTTGTTTCTTTATGAATCACTGTTAGTTATTGTTAAGCAAAAAAATGTGTAGTAACTACCAATGTGAGGACTGAATCCTAAATTTTAGCATTATACTATAAGCCATGAAGGGAGGGCATTATTTCTTAGAAATTTTTTTCTTATTTATACTGTCTAGAATCTACTATACAAATAATTCTTTACTGACTTGTCCAGTTCAAAAAGCTTTTAAGAGCGAGTAATATTTTGTTGTCTTATAAAACAATCTCCAATCTTTATTTCTTTTCACTGAAACTAATTGCCAAAATGTATATTTTGAATTATAATAATATACAAGGAATAATATTCTGAACCTTGTGATGCTTTGACTATATGTATAAAACATACATGTGAAAGTTACATTATTCCATTTAGGTGAGTTTACTGTTATAGATCATTAGTGTAAGTGAACATGGCACTGCTGAACAGTTTTGAAAAGTTCATAAAATAACCTTATGGTTATATAATAATACATGTCTTACAATATCCTTCTAAGGTAATTAATGAAACTATGGTGAAACCAAGAAATTTACATGCTTTTGTCATATTGACAGATAACAGGTAAGCAATAATTATCATGATAGCAAGAGAATTGAAAAGAATTGTTTTGTGAGAGAATACAAATTAACACTGACAGTAAAGCAAAGACAGGCACATATTGGCTTATGTCCATATCATACTATTAAGTCAGACCAAAGTCTTAATGTTGTATCCCAGAATTATAGATTGCTCACATCAGTGATAATTTTCATTATACATATGTAAGTGTAGAGTAATTTCTAGTTGGTACTGACATGTACAAGTTTCTGCACCACCCCTCAACTTGGGTATGACTCTATGGAATGGGCTCCGTAATATATAACCTTAACCCTAGGTGAGGGTTAATGTAAGTTTATGACTATTTACATCACAAGGACTTAATGATCTCCAGAATACCATCATGAAGACTCTTAAATATTTACCTGAATATACCAAAATAAAGATGTATTTTCATTTAAATGTGAAAGGATAGATATATATATGTCAGTTTTAAGCAGCTACTCTTATATATGTCCTTATATTATGAGATCGTACAACATTTTAGTCATTAACCTAATCAATTATTAATCCTAATTTAGCAAGAGTTGGTATTTTTTTGCTGAAGATGCAAAATGACTTAATTATGGCTTTAACTAACTTGAAATTTATATTCCAAAAACAGTTTTGTATTTCTTTAACATAATTTGTAAATATTACTAGTTTAAATTAGAAAATCATGGACTTTATTTGTAAAAATTGAAAAACGTATAAAGAAAATGAAAATGAAAGCATTAACAGTTTTACATAAAACTTAAAAGGATTTTAAATTTTATTAATGTAAAAGAGATTTTATATTTTCAGATGGGAGAAACAGTTGGTTACCAGGTAAGACTGAAAAAGGTGATTCCACAAGAAAAAGGTGCTTTGCTGTTCTGTTCAACTGGGATTTTGTTGCGTAAACTTCAAGCCAATCCTTCTCTAGAGGGAATTAGTCATGTAATTGTGGATGAAGTTCATGAGCGTGATATTCAAACTGACTTTTTATTGATCCTTTTAAAAGATTTGCTTAAATCAAATCGAGAGTTGCGAGTTATCCTGATGAGCGCTTCTCTAAATGCTGATTTATTTTCTAAATACTTTGATAACTGTCCCATAGTTAATGTCCTAGGGTTTGTGCATGACGTTGAAGAGTATTTCTTGTCAGATATTTATAAAATACTAGGAAAAAGGGAGACAAGTAATAACATGAAATCTTATAATTTACCTAGAGTAAATTATGATCTGATCTTGGATTTAATACAACACATTGATTCAGAGGAACCTCCTGGTGCAATTTTGTGCTTTCTACCTGGCTG
>NW_013665985.1:154654-162933 GCF_000517525.1 Limulus polyphemus
TCATTGATTCAGAGGAACCTCCTGGTGCAATTTGTGCTTTCTACCTGGCTGGCAAGAAATCAGAGCTATGCTTGAGAGGTTGAAGAATGTTTTTTCTGATAGCTCTAGATACCTCTTATGCCCTGTGCATTCCCGTCTTCCCTATCATGAACAACAGCGAATTTTTGAATGTCCACCAGCAGGAATGAGAAAAATTGTATTAGCAACAAATGTTGCAGAAACATCCATTACCATAAATGATGTTGTGTATGTGATTAATCCTGGATTTCAGAAAGAAATGGTGTATGATCCCAATAAGGGCTTAGCTGTACTAACCACAGAGTGGATTACACAAGCCAACCTGAAACAGAGAAAAGGACGAGCTGGTAGAGTCCAACCAGGCAAATGCTTTCATCTGTTTCATAAGAGAACTGTAGAAGAATTGAGAGAATTTCCCATTGCAGAAATTTTGAGAGTTCCCTTAGAAAAAACTGTATTAGATTGCAAAGTAAGTTTAAATATGTTATTTTAGTGACATGAAGCTATATTTTAGAATAATTATGATATATATGTTATATTTTGCTGCAGAAAATGAAAAGCAACTTTGTAATGCATTATTTTGAATAGAGATAAGTTACAAAACTAAAATCATGTAATATATTCTTGTATTATTTCAGAATTTTTATTTATTTTAATGTATGAATTCTAAGGTGATACTGATGGGTTGCTTCATTTAGATAGATTAATATAATTAAACTTGTTTTATTTTGAGAAAAGAAAGTTAAGAGATGATGTTATTGAAGATTATCAAGAGGATCAATAGGATAAAGATCTCTCATTTATTTGTGCTGCATTTTGAAGGCAATAGGATAAAAGGACACAAGTTTGTGATTTGAAAAATACAAGTTAGGCCCCAGTTCACAGTTTATATTTTTAGTATGGTAACTGGCTTGTGGAATGAGTTGCCATTGCAGTATCAGAGGCTGACACATTATAAGAGTTTAAGAGAGGAAGAGATGCAATATGTCTGCCTTAAAACTATATAGAAAATCTTTTGAAGAGTAAATAATTATTCTATATAGAATTAATAACATCATATGTTCAAAGCAGAATATCTGATTTACATATGTCATACTTGCTGAATTTTACAAGTTTTTAAAATACAATTTGTAGAACATGGGATATCAGGCTGTCATTTGAAACAATATAATTGAAGGTAAAGTTTGAACTTAAATGATTATATATTTTTACATGTCCTATTTTAAGATTCTCCAACAGGAATTGTTAATTTCAAGTTTGAGTAATAGCTGAAAGTATTCTATATTTTATCAAATAAACAAACTTGAACTACATTTTTAGCTTAGACTTTTATAAAAGCAATATTGAAATTATTTGGTAATTTAATTATTACCAGTATTTTAAAAACCACATACTCCTTTTTGCTCTCTCTAGTTTTATTGTCCACGTGCAAAAAGTGAGGATTTTCTATCACAAGCACTGGAATGTCCTTCCACAGAAAATATCAGTCATGCTGTAGCAGCACTTGAGGAGTTGGGTGTGCTTAATGAAGATGAAGAACTTACGCCTTTGGGAAGAAGAATAGCTCATTTTACAACTCATCCAAGACTATCAAAAGCTTTAGTGTACAGTACTATATTAAGGTTAGTTTACATTTTTAAGCAACTTTGAAACATTTCGAGATGTTGTAATCTATTATGCTAATTTTGCATTTATTCCATATATATTAAAAACTTGCATAAAAGCCAGTTGGTTATTATTAGTTTAATATGAACTTTAGAACTTTAATAACAGAACAGAAGGGTAAAGACTTGCACTGCTTCTGTTCACACTTCACACACACACACACACACACACACACACACACACACACACACATACATACATACATATATATATATATATATATATATATACACACACACATACACACACACACAAAATTGCTAGTTCTGTAAAGGAATTTCAGTGTTTCTAAGCAAAACCTTCTGGGGAAATAATTTGGCAAGTTAAATGTTTAAGTTTGCTACAGTATAATAGCATGTGTGAAAGAACATGTTACTACATACTAATTTTGTATGTTATATACTTTTGAGTATTTGAAAGTGATTAGAGCAGTACCTTAACTATTTATTTACAGAATTGGGCATTAAGAGTAGCTAGAGGTTAGTTGTTTGTCATGTACTAAATAAAATACAAGTCATGACACATCGCAATGTTGTTGCAGTTACATAGCTACAAATTAGTTGCTGAATATATTAGTTGCTCTAAATGTATGAAGTAAATGAAAGACACTTCATTTCCCTGAAATACAGATCAGATACACTTGATATACTAATACATGAAGACATAATACATTCCAGTTCTGTTGCAGCAACTCTTAGATACAGTTTAGTTACTCTTGATGTGCTAAATAAATTAACACGTGATACATTTCACTGCTGTTGCTGTTACACATAGCTAGAAACCATTTGTCCTTAATGTACATGAGAAATGAAAACATAATACCACCAAATACTATTGTATCAGTTGTAAGATGTATTAGCGTGTACAATTTTTAGTCTTGTTATCAATGAATAATGCAACAAGTTGGTATATCCAAACTAGCAGAAAGTATGTGCCATGTTTAGAAAGTAATCTATCCAACAACTGGAAAAAATATTTACAACGTTTTAATTTATTTCTCGTTGCAACAGGAAACGATAAGAAAGATGAAACCTCCAAGCCTCATTGTTCTTACACATGATCAGTGAAGAAACTATAGAAATGAAAAACACATTTGTGTTTAGTGACAATGGAGATAGGCTTAACCTGAACAATATTAAATGGAAATTTGAAACATTGTTCACCGAGAAAGACCATTACGTTGGAAAGGCATGTCTTCTTCATTCAGTCCCAACAAGAAAGAGAAACAATTGATGCATATGTGACAGACGTAATAAATAAAGTAGCGTCATGTGAGTTCGGAGAGCTCTGTGAAGGCCTAATAATGGATCATATTGTGTGCAGTATGACAAGCAACGTATTATGGGAGAGACTGCTTTGTGAATCAGAACTGACTCTAAAAAAAAAGCCGTCAATATTAGACATCAAGCAGAGCTGTCAGGGCAACAGTTAGTTAGTCTGGGTCATCAAGACAAAACTTTTACAGAAGGTAACCTGGTATGAAAAAATTGGAACTGGAAAGCATAATTCAAATCCAAACAAACAGTGCCACAATTTGAGGCCTAACAATAACAGTAAACACAGAGCAGCATGGAAAACAGCCAAACATAGTTCTCAGAGAGCAAAAGCTACATTTGATTGCCATAAGTGTGGGTACAATCATAGGCTAAAGCAGTGTCTGGCTTTCAATAAAACCTGTATGAACTGTGGTAAAAAAAAACATTTTGCAAGGATATGCCACAATGAGAGCAAGTACACTTTTAGCAGTAGTAGGGGAGAAGTGTATAATGTACATATCAGTGATGATAATAACAACGATGAAGAATTGATTATCGATATAGTACATGTCAGTGATGGTCAACAAAGGCAAAAGAAAAAGTGGAAAGTGTATCTCAAGATCCGAGACAAAAGGGTAACATTCAAATTGGATGCAGGTGCACAAGCAAATATTATGTCAATATCAACATATCATAGTCTTGGTAGTCCTACAACTCTATATGAGACTGGAATCAAGCTGACGAGCTATACAGGAGTATGAGTACCAGTAGTGCGAAAATGCAGATTACGGTGCACACTGAAAGAGCAAAGTCGTTCTCTGGACTTCATATTTGTAAACCTCAAAGCACAGTCTTCTCAATTTCAAGTCAATCTTGGAACTTAGACTGATAAAGTTTACAGGGTCCATAGATGCCACTGCTGAGAGTGAGCAAGTAGCTAATGAGATAATCCAACAGTATTTATATGTGATGAATGGGATAGGATGCCTCAAGAAATAGCATCACATTGAGCTCATTCCAAACAGTCGGGATCATACACCCACCAAGGAAGATTCCGATGGCTCTTCATGAATGACTAAAACCTGAGTTAAATACAATGAAGAAAAATATTGTCGTTCAAAAGGTAGATCATCCAATTGGTTGGGTAAATAATATGGTAATTGTTGAAAAATCGATTGGCAAAGTGAGAGTGTGTCTTGATCTGAAAGACTTAAATAAGCAGGTAAAACAGGAGTATTACCAACTGACAACCTAGGAAGAATTAACAATTCACCTTAGTGTAGCACAATATTTTTCTGTGCTTGATGCCAGCAATGACCTTTGACAAATTCCATTAGATGATGAAAGCTCTGAATTGTGTTGTTTCAATACTCCATTTGAGAGGTACAAATTTCTCTGCTTACCATCGGTCTCCACAGTGCCCCTGAGGTATTTCATAAAGCCATGTCTGAAATCGTGGAGAGAATTGAAGGTTGTCAAATATACATTGATGACATCCTGGTTTGGGGAAAAAAACCAAACACAAGCATAAAAGACTTAGACTAGTCTTGCAGAGGGCAAGGGAGAATAACTTAAGGTTTAATAAAGCAAGATGTAAAATTGGCCTTAAGGAAGTGAAATATCTTGGTCATACTCTGATCAAAGATAGGTTGAGGCCAGGTAGTGCAGAGGTTTTTGGATATCTCTCAACAGTTGGCAAAATATATTCCTAGATTAAGCACAAAAGCAGCAACCCTCAGGAAAGAAGGTGTGTAAAGCATTGGGATTCATCTCATGAGTTAGTGTACAATAAACTCAAAGACCTGACCACTGAAGTACTATTACTACAATATTATGATCCTGGTAAACAGATCATCTTGTCAGTGGATGCATCTTCAAAAGGTTTAGGTGCTCTGCTTCTGTAGGGAAGACTTCCAGTGGCATGTGCCTCAAAGGTCCTTACTTCAACACAAGAAAATTATGCATTTATGAAATGTCAGTTATACTTGAATGTGACCATAAACCCCCTTGCAACAATCGTGTAACATCTAGTCCTGGTTTTCCACAGTCAAATAGTATGGCCAAAAGAATGGAGCAAACCATGAAGAATCTTCTGAAAAAGGCTGAACAAAGCCAACAAGATCCCTACTTGAGTCTGTTAGAATTCAGAAACACACCAGTTGATAATGACTTAAAGTCACCTGCTCAAATGTTAATGGGACACAGACTGATATCGATCTTGCCAGTTTCCTCAGAACTCCTGAAACCAGAACACCATGATACCTCGATTAACAGTATACTGCTAAACAAGCAACTAAAGCAGAAAGAATACTATGATAAACATACTAAACCATTACCATCTATCTCAGAAGGAGATGTAGTAAGAGTAAAAACACAGGAAGAAACATGGGAACCTGCTGTGGTCCAATCTAAAGCAAATCGTCCTAGATCTTGCCTTGTTCAAACTCCCCATGGTATTTTCAGGAGAAACTGAAGGCACTTACTCAAAACAATCTAAGTCCACCTGGTATAACTCCTCCAATACTGGAAGAAAGTGTAGCCCAAGGTCAAACCATGACTAATATTCATGATCAAACACATAATAAAGAGAAGAGTAAGAGTGAAGGGATCAAAACAGCTAGTGGAAGGCTGGGTAAAAGAGCTTCAAGACTCATTGAAGAGTGCTATGGGTTTGCATTGTCAATAAGTTGTGTTAATAATTAAATCTCAGTGTAAACTCTAATTTGCTAAAAACTTGTACTAAATTTATGGACAAGTGAATATTAAAAGGAAAAAAGTCTGTTTCAGTTGCATGATTTATTAATCTTCACTGATCACCAGTGTTAAGATTTTACATGAAAATGTATACTTGCTTTTATGATTATACTAAAGTATAGTCCATCAAAAATGATGGGGCAAGTACTACCACTCCCACCCCATAGTATACCCTGACCACACATTTCATAGCTAACTGAAATAAATACATTTTGCGAAATCAAGCTTGACCAACAAAGAGGCAGAAAAGAGCAGTTGAGGTAGTCAAATATATGCAAATTCCTTTGTGAGCCAATCAAAATTAAGATCATTCATGAAATTAACTAGTTGCTTATTCATAGAATAATTATTGGTAAAAATCAATATATAGGAAAGCCAGTGCAGTTTGGTAACACTTACATTCCAACAATGGCTTTTATCTCATGTTGCTGAGCAACAAAAATATAACCTGATATTGTTCTTAGTCTATGTACTTAAAGTATAAAATGAAATGTATAACAACAAAACTGGAAAAATATTTGTTGATTTCTTAATTTAGAGTCTCCATTGATAAAAGAGATTTGTATTTTATTAAAAACATTGGTGATATAACAGAAAAAGCTTACTTCAGAAACGATTAAAGTTTAAAATTGAATTGATATTTTTAATTTCAGGATAAATTTTATGCACTTGACTCTAGGCTAGGTGATCCCACACTATATCTTTACTTTAGGCTTATTATACCAACACTCACCACACTTTAAGGTTTCATGGCACCCCTGTCACTAAAATTGTAATGGGCAGACAGTAATCAAACTATACTTGTGGTATTCATGAAAAGCCTTGTGTGTAAATTGTCTACTTTTAAAAGAAGGGAGATTTCATGATGTATTGTTATGTAGTGCACTCTTTAAGTTGAATAAACAGAGTTCATACAGGATGGCTGACTCTCAAACATCTCGATAATAGTATGCATTGGTTTGTCTTAGAAATAATCTGTGCTTTTATTTACTAAAGATATAAAGTTCTCATTTTTATTAATTTCTATGAAACTTAAATTTTTTTTTCATTACATTGTGTTTTAATTTCACCTGATGTATCAACTTCTGATATTTTATGCAGCAAAGTATTTAAAAACTGAGTGAGACTTTTTTTTTAATAGATGCGTTGACACAGTTTTGACCATTGCTGCACTTCTCTCCTCCACTAGAGATCCATTTCTAACTAATTTAGAAAATAAAGCTGTGATACGTGAGGTATGGTTACTCTGATTTTCTTGTTGAATATTTTAAATTGGTTAACTAAATTCCAAGAATAAATGACTTAACTGCTTTAAGTGAATGTTTTCAGAGCATAAGAGTATATATAGATCTGGTTTAAAGTAATCTAAATGTTTCGTAATTAATGTTAAAGATAATTGTCATGATTAAATAAATAGTCTTTCAGAAATCATATAACAGTTCTATAAATCTTTTTAAGTCTGTTTAATCTTATTTCATGGATGTGTGAAAGAGCTTGTTACTAAATATTATTTGTCTAAAATATTATGCTATTGTGTTGTTGAATATTTCATCAGGTGAAGAAGAAATTTGATCATACTGTGGGAAGTGACCATATTGCATTGGCAAACTTGTTCAAGGCCTGGAAGGAGGAAGAATTAGCATCAGAATTTTGTACCAAAAATTTAGTCAGTTCATCTAATTTGATTTTTACCAGAGGTATGATCCTAATGATGAACATTTAATATATTCACAATGACCATTGAGTTTCTAAAGAAGCAGTTGCATTTGAAACAATCTGTGAAACATTTGTAATCAAACTTTTAATACTATGAACAGGAAGACATTTTTGGTGATTTCCATTTCAATTATTGAGTAAAATGTAAAAAAAGATTAACTGTAAATGCCTGAGATGATGCTTGCTAACAGTAAGTATTGTCACAAAAGCCTGTAATTGATGCATTTAACACTTTCTAGTAGATTATTATTAGTAATCAATAACTAGTAATGTTTCATTGTTTGTCTTATTTCATTGAAGACTCCTAACAAAGTAGAATTGACAGAAATTAATTTAGCCCTCTAGTGGAGGGAAGTGAAAATTAGTTGTAATTTCTGATGTTTTTGCATAGAAAAGCTTTTAATTTGGAGAGGAAATAGTTCAATTTTAAAATGTTTGTGTACATATGCATATACAGAATTTTGCTGTAAAAAATTTTAATTTTAATCTTATAGTCTGCACCTTACTTGCACCTGCTTCAGTTGGGTATTACTGGAGCAAATCTATCATAATAGCATAATTCAACAAAACCAGTGATTTCTTGATTGAATTCTATTGATTGGACAGTATGAATTAACCTGTAGGTTTCCTATAAATATTTGTTAAGGAGATTTATAACTACATTAACCCCTTACCTACCATGGCCATTTTGTCTTATCGTGAGGTCAAAATCACATTTGTGAATTGAAAAAATTATAGAGAACTTATCTTTTATTGGATTTCAGATTTTATTTTTTGTAAATAGTAGCATAGCATTCAATTATGTATAAAAATTGTATTATTGAATGGAGTTTAAAGAAGAATTTAATGAAAAAAATCCTAAAATACGTT
>NW_013665985.1:163721-172148 GCF_000517525.1 Limulus polyphemus
AAAGAGTTTGTGATTTTTTTATACTCTTTTGCATTTAAATTTGTAGTTTTAAGTTTGATAATTTAGCATAATTTTATATCTAGTTCATACAGTAGAATAGCTTAAGTTTCGAATTCCAACATAAATCTTGCCTATAATGAGAGGAATGTGACCAGGACTAATCTTTTAAGTGCTGTAAAGTAATTTTCTTTGTAATTTATGGTCTCTGTATCGTTTGGTAATCTCTTCTAACAGGATGTATCAAGTAACTATGGTCAGGCGGTGTTATTCTAACCACCTGTACTGTAAACTGTTACATACATTTGCTAGTAGTGGCAATTAGTTTTGTCCGTATAGTGAAACAACATACATGGACATATATTGAATTAAACTTGTTTGAAAGTTCAAAGAAATGATATTCAAGTACAGAAAAGCTTTCTTACTATCATATCTACAGTAATGTTGAAATGCGCCTGCGCTGGACTGAACGAGAGTGATCACCAACAGGCATGATAGTTTACAGTTAATGTACAAAGTTCACACTGCTAACCTCATGATTTATTCGACACAGTAAACAAAAGCATGTCTGCCATGAAACATAAACTTGAAATAAATATACATTTATAAAACAAAATTAAAATGTTTTTTATGTACATATATAAACATGAAATCCTAGTTAAAAGTAAAAATACTCATTTATTATTTAGGTTTATTTACAAATATTATTTTTGGGTCTTGTATATTATTTGAAACCATAAGGAGAGTACATGATTATTAAAGAAATTAAAAATAGATAAAATTTGCATTTGATGGACAATACAATTTTTTGGGGATTTCAAAATACTGTACTAAAACATAAAAAGTAATAAGTTCAAATCTGGAACAAATATAAATATTGTAATCATATCTTATAAATACCATTTCCTAATGTAAATTTCCAAGATATTAAAGATCATAATGCAAACTAACTAAATTTATCAAAAGTAACAGGCTTTATGTTTCTTAGACTACATGCATTTATGAAAGTTCTTATGAAGTTTCAAGCAGTTTCATCCTCTAGTTTTAATGTTGGAATAAAATATAGCAAGACTTGCATTGGCTACTCAGAAAGTTAGTAGCTGTGGTGGTCATTGGGTTAAGGGAATCACATTTTCTCTGGACAATTATTACATGTTTGTTTAAATTGTCCATACTGTTTGACTGATTGAAAAATATGATGTTATTACATTTTGAAATATGGAGTTATTTTCATCAAAATGTGTACTAATACTGTCATGTGTTATTTGACTACTGTTACAGGTTTGAAGCGGGTCTTTTCAGAGCACCTGTACGATGCTTGCCTTGTGGATAGTGTGGAGTCTTGTGAAGACTTAAATCAGGATCACAATCAGTACTGTAATAATGTTGCCATGGTTATGGGTGCTATGGTTGCAGCTCTCTATCCTAATGTTCTGCATTTACAGAAGGGAGATCTTCAGCGAGGAAGGATCAAGTGGGATGCAGTTACTCCCATGACTCTGTGAGTGATTATTTTCTTATCTAATAATTTTGTCGTTGTTTTGCAAATGTAGAGTAATATGAATAACTAAATTTTATTTTTGATGTCAAACATGTGATTCTAGAATCAAAAGTTTATTTACTAATAGTAACTGAAGTGACTAACACTTCACTGTTATTAACTTCTTTTTGCTTGGAAACAGAAAAAATACTTGAATATATGGAAAATTTTATTACCATTTAACTTTTTATGCACTGCAGGGTCAAAGTGTGCATGTCATGACTTTTTACAGAGTAACATTTAAAATCTAATTAATACTCTCTCTCTATGGGCTTGGTCGATTTGGCCAATTTTGTGACCCAAAATTGATCTTTATAGTTTCCATGCTATAATTTCTAATATGTTTTGTATACCTTCACAAAATTTTGCAAGCTTTCAGTAAGCATTAAGAGTCTTTTCTAGACAAAAAATCAGAAATTTTTTAATGAAGTATTTTCTCTAAAAATTCTACATGAATACATAGTCAAAGTGTTCACTGCTCCGACTGCAAAGTGATATTCTTGTTAAGATTAAAAATAGTTTCCTTCATCTGAAAATCCACAAATTTCATTTGTGTAATCTCTAAAATCTCCTAAATAAATTTCAAATGTTTTTTTCATTAAACTATATTTTGTCTGTTATTTTCTCTACCCCAACTCTATACAGGATATACCAAAACCCTACAAGTGGCATTGTAAAACATTACCTAACCCTGTTATTAGCCCTCTAAAGCATATTCCTAGACGTTTTTTAGTAGCATTGTCTAGCAAGAATATAACCCTGCTAGTAGCATTGTCAAGCAAGAATATAACCCTGCTATTAGCATTGTAAAATATATATGTAGACTATACTAGTAGAACTCTTAAAGAATGAGCCTACAGGAATTGAAATGTTACATTCCTGAGGAATCTTTTTAGTTGACTTTCCCAATCGGGAATGCATGGTCCATCTGTATTCCTTTAGTTACGACCTGTGAAAGTGAACATATTGCATGGATAAATTTTAAAAAAATGAATGAGGAAATACAACTTTGCATGAGGGAATGTAATTTTCCTGATAGCTTTCCCTCGATTAAATGTAAGTTTATTTCATTATTTCTATCCCTGACCTAACCTAATAGTAGGTCTGTAAAGTATTAACCTGACCCTGCTAGTAGTTTTGTAAATCATAAAATTTGGTCCTACTATTATCACTGTAAAGCATGAACATTAATCATGCTAGTTGGTAAAACATATACCTAGACCCTACTTGAAACATCTTAAAGCATGTACTTAGTCCTTTTAGTGATTGTTTGAAACATGTACATAGTCCTTTTAGTGATCGTTTGAAACATGTACATAGTCCTTCTAAAAATTGTTTGAAACATGTACGTAGTCCTTCTAATAATTGTTTTAAACATGTACCTAGCCCCTAATATTAGCTATGTATCTATATTGTGCTATCATTTCTTTATGCCTGGTATCTTTTTCCTATTAGTACTTCATTTGAACATTTCTAGATCATATTACAGTATGTAGTTAAACATAATTGATCCTTGAGTTTGAAAGTACTTTGATGTAATTTTCTATTAACCATCCTTACAGTTTTTGATGTCATTAAACAAAGTTGTTTCCTGAAAGAATGACAACATATTTTTCTGTTACTCAGAAATGGTAAGCCTGCGTGTATCCAGAAAGAATCTGTGGTATCCCAAGAAATAGCTGGGTTACCAAGTCCTTGGCTTGTTTATTTCAATAGCATGAGATCACAAGAAAGAGGAATGGTTCTTGTCAGAGACTTATCTTGCATACCTAATATGGCACTGCTTCTGTTTGGAGGTGAAGAAGTTGGAATACAACTTGTAAGTAACTGAGTAGTGTAACTGGTAACTGATTATGGATAAATAGAAGTTGATATGTCACAGTACTGTGTTTATTTATTTTTTATCCATACTATAAACTATTTGAAAAAAATGAAAGAAATTATGTGAAAAAATTCACATGTATGAAGATCAAGTTATTAAAGTGTGTGTGTGTTTTAGGAAAGTTAAACTTGTTTTACATAATGACTTAATATTATTTAACAGTATTTATATTCTGACCTGAAAAATAAACTGTACTTGTAATTAATATTTTGAATTGTGAGAATATTTATTAGTAATAACAGATCTATAAAATACTAAGTATGTTGTAGGCTGTGTTTGTAGATATACAATTATCACAAAAAAGATAAATATGAAAACTAATGTTTTTTTAAACCTACTAGCCATCACCATCAGACATTAGTGAAAGTGAGACACAGAATAATGTCATATTGGTGATTGACGGCCAGAAGCGTCTTCGATTCAGTTGTTCCAGAAGAGAAGCTGAACTTATACTTCAGTGGAGAAATTGTTTACAGAATATTGTTCAGTCATTTCTGGTTGATACAGCCATGAATGAAGACCATCAAGTTGATATAGGTTTAGTTGTGAACCAGTTTTTAGAAATTACAAAGAACCTCCTAATGATAGAAGATGGCTTTAGGCTAAAGACAGAATTGTAGTTTGTCTTTCAGAATCATTTGTCATTTACATGTTAATATTTAATATAATATAAATATATTTTGATAATTTTGCCTAACTTGTATTTCAAATAAAAGATGAATGAGTCTTATCCCTCTGACAATTTGAAATAAAGCTAAACATCTAAATGATATTCAAACCATCAAACTAAAAATATGTACAGCTTTCTGCAGAGGTATTTTCAATCTCACTTTGTCTCATTGCTGATGAAATTAATGTACCTATTATCCAGTTACACATTTTTTATATCTTACATTATATGTTGAAATAGAACTTATTTTTCTTTTCTTTTCTTTACACACAACTCTGTGAATACCTCTAAATATATCTTTTGTACATTTCATTAGTTTTTCTCTGTAATCTAGACAACTGACTATAATAGGTTTCTACCCTGTAATGTGCATATTCACATTCAGAAATGTTCTTTTATTGCATCTGAATCATCTTATATAAATTTATATGCTTTGGTGGGATGAAGAACAGTTAAGAGTATTTAGCACATTACATATAAATAATACCTATTAGATACATACATAGATACTGAACACTTCTATTACTCAGAATACATCTGTTGCTAATGCCACTAGTTCTGTTTCTGTGAAATGTAAAAAACAAAGGAAACCTTTAATAGTCATTAAAAATTTAATCTCTAAAATAGGTCTTAACTAGTTTTGTAAAATTATCTATTCAGGTAATGTTCCTTTATTTTGAGATAAAAAGCAGACTACTTTAAATTATTTTAAAAATTCAGAAAACAGCTAAAATGGGGCAAAAATATATAAAATAAAAACATGTTTTCCCACTGTTAACATGGCATCATCAGGTACTTAGCACAACTAGACATGACAATTAAATTCACCCACTGATGATGTCACAAATGTAACCTTGAGCTTAGCATAAGTATAAACTTACTCATGTTTTATTTATTATAGGTTTGTATTCCTTTATTAAAATAGCTTTTATTATTTTACATTTATTAGTATTATGTTTTCAACAGTTTAATTCTTACTACAGTGTTCTATATCCTTAAGATATTGGTTAACGTGATGAAGTATGCCCATGTTCGGCTATTCTAGAACTTAAATTCCTACCAGTATCCCCTATATAGAGATTATTACAGTCTGTAAACTACTACTTTTTCAACTGTGGTTGGTTTTATTTTATTTTTTTAAGATGGTATTAAAAAAGTTTCCTGGTAAAAAAAAAAAATTGCCTACAATTAGCTTGATTTGCTAATTATCATCTCTTAAGCTTGTATTTTTTTACAAACTAATTAATACTTTTGTTAGTTTTTATAGTACTGGTGTTAAAAATAGATTATTGACGAATTTGCTTATCCTGCAGATTAAAACAGAAGTCTGTAAAGATAGTGTGTACTCAGAATGTTTTATATCTAGAAATGATTTATAAATAGAAGACTGAATGATATAACTTTGACTAGGTTTGCTTATAAATATGAACTAGATTTTAACATGTTATAGAAGCTTTAATTTCAGGAGTGGCTTGTACTGGATATCTTGTTATTCATACAACAAGAAATTATGTGTGTATTCAAACTACCAAAATCATGTAAGTAAGTAAAAACTGCCATTATATATATACTTTTAATTAACATACAAAATCTGCCTGTAATGTGTATTGACAATACTTTTTTTTAGTACTGAGAAGGTTATGGCAAAATTATATTTACCAAGGCATTATTACATGAATGTGTTCAACTATTGTTGTATATTTTTGTAGCATAGATGAGCAGCAAGTTTTTAAATAATGAATATAATAGTTTTTACCATGTACTGAACTATTATTTATCTTTTAGCTAAAATAAGAAACTCAGATTGTGACAGTTAATTTTATTTGTAGTATAGTATAGTAGACATAAAGTATGTCTATAATTTTTTTATGCTCTGTATATCACTTTAACATGCATTCACAGAAAGTCAGAGGCTCTGGCTAAAAGCATTCTGGTAAAAGAAATAAAAGGTTTGTATCGAAATGTTTGACATATCCTAAAAGTTAATTTAAACATTGGATAGTTATCCATCATATCCAGTTCAAAAGTTGGATAACTACAATGTGTGTTGTTACATTTATGTTAATGATATTCACAAGAAAAATATCACTACAAAAAATGTAATTTGGGATGCCACAGAAAAATTTGAATATTGAAAGAAAAACCCAAATGCCACCCAAAACAAACAATACTTGAAATTAGGAATATATTCATGTAACAGCATTGCAGTTGAAAGAACTGCTGATTTCACCCTTTCTTAACTATTAACAAATTTATATTTATTTAGATATATTCAGGTAAATTCTTTTAAATTTTCATGAAAGTGAATCTTCGCAACACAAAGGTTACATACCACAGTTATTGCTTTGTAAAGCTTGTGTTGTATCCTTCTGAAGTGAGATCACACTGATTTCACAAATGAAATAAGATTTTTTTTAATATAATACACAAATGCTAAGGTCTTTACCAAAGTGGTTTGATTCTATACTCATTATCTAGAAACCACCTGCTGTAGCTGGAGGAAGTATTAGAATTAAAACAATACCATGACTTAAATTTAACAATATCCTATTGCAGTATCTCAGATTACCTAATGATCACTCCCATTATACATTTCTAATGGAGGTAAATACCTAACTCTTATTAACATGTACAAGTCTTTCCACTACCCTATACACTTCATTTTGCTTCTTTTCATCTGTTAGCCATGTCATTTTGTTCTGTTCTTAGCGTTTTCTGAAACTACTTGGTATTGTAGATACTTGAAATTTCTGTTGAACCTTGAATACCATAGAAGAACAAATTTTTAAAGTATAAGAGAAACAATGAGAAAGTTTTGAATAAGGAACTTCTCAGTGATAATCACTCCTGTTGGGTAGGAAAACAATATCAAAAAGTAAGAATAATACCCTGTATAAACAAACAAAAAGGTAGCTGAAAATACAAAATGTATATAGGTAACACCTATGTAATTAAGAAAACTCACCCGAGGTACAAATTTTAGTATTGCTCCTTCCAATAAGCTGACTGACTTATTACATTGATCTTTTACCTAAGTATATAAAAAATAAACTAGTCAAGGGTTATCCATGCTAGCTATCCTTAATTTTGAATTGATAGACTAGAGGGAAGATAACTAGTCAACAGCACCATCTCTTGGACTACTCTTGTACAGCTGAATAGTGAGATTTAACTGTCGCCTTTATAATGCACCAAAGTACACAGCACAATTTTTTATTTTTCTGTAATCTGACACAAATGATTCTCCATGATGTGTGGCCTGGTGGTTAAAGTGCTTGACTCGCAATATGAGAGTCTCGGGTTTGAATCTCCATCACCGAACATGCTCAGACGTAGGGGCATTATAATGTGATGGTCAACCCCACTATTCATTGTTAAAGAGTAGCCCAAGAATTGACGGTGAGTGGTATTGGCTAGATGTCTTCCCTCTAGTCTATCACTGCTAAATGTCAGATAGCTAGCACAGATCGATAGCCCTCGTGTACCTTTGTGCTAAAACAAACTAAAACTTAGTACTAATTTTAGTTTTATAGTTTTTGTTATATTATTTCACATTGTTAACTTAGCATATATTTTGATAATTAACCTTGACTGAGTCAAGTATAACTTTTACCATGATGTAGTAGTTCTTACTTGGTCATCGATTTAAATATTACCACAGTTGGAACATACATTGTAGGTTGGAATACTTGATATATCTTATTGTATTATCTGTAATTTAATTTCATTATTATTATTTTATTATAATGATTATTCTGCATTGTTAGCTTATGGATTTAGAACTAAGTTAAGCCTCCTTCAAGGGCTGCCGAATTTAAGACAACTAGACACCTAAAAAATGACGAGGTAGGACATTTAGACACCACTTATTTATTATAAAATGAAACAATAATTACAACAGATATGTTCCATGTACAACACTATATAAGCATATAAAAGACCTGTATATATCTAGGTCTAATATATTACCGGTTTGAATTTATTTCATTATATGACAGCATACAAAACTATTGGCTATTGTTGGACCATGCAGGGATTCCATTTATCTGGTCATAAATGACGTCATTAAAGAGGAAATGGTTTAGTTTTCATGCTGTCATGAATTGCAAATGGTTAGAAAACTGACCACATGAATTCAAACCTGCCCTTTATTATATGAACTGTATATATCTCGACCTATTATATTACCAGTTTACATTTTCTCCATTATATGACATGTATATATCTAGGCCTACTACATTACTAGTTTAATTTACTCCATTATATGTATTTAAACTATGTCGAGAAGTTATACAAGTTTTAACATCCCTCTAAAATTATTAGGTGTCTAAATGTACT
>NW_013665985.1:173080-173864 GCF_000517525.1 Limulus polyphemus
TTATAAACACACGCTATAATTCACAGCGATTCACACACTTTACTTACGGTGCCTACTGCTCGCTTGACTCGATTACGTCTTTTAATCTATCTCTGGCTTGTATACTAAAAAAGAGGGCGTCTAGCAAACGCTGTGACATTCGTGAGGATGCCCGCTAAGTCACGATCCTTCTAAAACTCCAGCGCGCATGCTCCCAGCGTCGCGCGACTTCCGCTGCTGTAACAGTATCATTTAATTTTTGAGATTGCACCATTTTTCTGGATATAAATGAAATTGAGATTTGATCTAGAAATATCAACAGTTTAATTGAAACTCAGAATCATCAGTCAGACTTTACCAATAGTTTTATATGTTTTTAGCAATTATTCCTTTCAATAGTATATGATTATAAACCATTAAAATATATAAGCTTTAATGTTTGAAAATGTATCACAAATCTAAACGGCGAATCAAGTACCACAAGCAGAAATCCAAAATAATACGGATATGCCCTTCTATGACTAAATTTCTGAAAAGGTGATATAACAGAACGTGAATCAAACGTCACGAAATAAATAGGCCTATGTCAAATTTATTCTATATCCTACTTATAAATTTTATGTATGCATATCAACTTTTTAATAATATTTTAACCTATGTCTAGCGTAACTATTATACACGAATTTAATAAGAAAGTCAAATTAAAAACTCTACTTTTTCAGGGACTATTTTATGCAAGATGTGTGGTAATTAGTTATAATTACCCTGCATCGGACACCATTTTTTCAATCAATAGTTGTAAATA
>NW_013665985.1:174864-175998 GCF_000517525.1 Limulus polyphemus
AAGGGCGGATCGCAAGAATCCAGAAGTATCTGTTCTAGGTGCAATCTACAAGGAAAAGTATTATACAATACCACTATCCCCTAAAACAACAAACAAGCTCCTTGACCGGCAGTGGCGCTTTTGGGAATTTTTGAAGGACACAGGGGGAATAAGTTTAGGGGCAGAAAAAAAATAATACTTTCATTGCATGAAAGTCGCAATGTAGAGAATTTGAAAATCTTAATACACTAAAACGTGATATCTCCCATAGGGAGGCAGAGTTCTCCTACAGTAAAGATCTGCCACTCTGATGGACACGCTCCTGTTCACTGGAGTTGGTACAGAAGGTAGCATCTAAGGCTTAATTTAGCACATGCCCTGTACCACTATAATTATATGTTCCCTTTTCGTTAATTCCTGGTGTGGCAGGGATAAGATCAATATAGGTCGTTTCGCTAAAATATTAATTCCTGAGGTGTGGCATAACTGACTGTTTGTCTTGAATATTGAGCGGGATATTCGAAGGTTATCTGCGCTAGCCGTTCCAAATTTATCAGTTATAGACTAGAGGAAAGGCAACTAGTCAACATCACCCACTGCCAAGTTTTGGGCTACTCTTTACCAACAAATAGTGGTATTGACCGTCATATTATTACGCCTCCAAGGTAGAAGGGGCAAGCATTTTCGGTGACGGCTTTTGAACCTGCAGAGTGCTAATCTAGCGCCCTAAACACTAGGCCTATTCATATAAAATTTTTATATCTCTAAAGGTAGTTTCTTAAGTCTGTTTAGGAGAAAATTATGTCCTATATTAATTCAGTTTGTAGCTTTGAATGCTCAGCTAATTCTTTCCACAATTCTCTAGCTTGCAGGGCCAAACGTGACAGGCAAACTTGGGTGTCTTTCTTATCTATCTAGTGTATGTTCCCTAATAACGGAGGCTAAAACTCCAGTAAAAGCCCAGCATGATGAGAGCGTAACAGTCGAATTTCAGGGTATCCGAATCTGGCATCGGGATTTGTAATCAGGCCTCTTCAGGGTCCCTGGTGGTGCCATGTTTAGAATTGTGTTCATACCTCACTTACAAGCTAGCGGTACCAAATTTAGCACAGACGGGTGTCCCAATGGTATTTTCTCTCTCTCTCTCTCTCTCTC
>NW_013665985.1:176557-182300 GCF_000517525.1 Limulus polyphemus
TATATTAGTCTTATTATAATATTTTCATATCCATGACCTTTCTGTTAGTGAAATCCCCCAGTGGAATAGCGGTAAGTCTTCAGATTTGCAGCGTTATAATCAGAGGTTCGAATCCCCTCAGTGGACACAGCAGATAACCCGATGTGGCTTTACTATCACAAAACTCACATACACTGTGAGTGAAAAGTTTGTTTTCATTTCTATAATCTATGTGCCTATATCTCAAGCAAAATTACTTCTTTAATTTTTGCCCTCTTCAGTGGCTCAGCGGTAATGTTTCAGGATTATAATAGTAAATACTGGGTTTTATCCCTTCGGTGGACGCAGCGCAGATAGCTCATTGTTAAGCTTTGGGATTAGCAACAAACAAACAACTTTTAAATTAAGAAAATCATATATAATTGTTAAGCTGCTTTTAGTTGTTTATTTAGACATTATAAATAAAACTATTACAAAGTGCTTATTATCCACTTTCATGTAAGTATATTTATGTTTTTACGCTAAATAGCAAAAAAATATATGATTTACATGATTTGTTACCTTTTTAACCAGTGTTCTGGTACAGGGATTTATTGTCATATCTTATGGATTTTTGTTGTTGTTGTTGTTTTTTATGCTTTTGAAAAGCTCCTATAATTTTTTTTTGCTCTAAATACTTTAGAAAGATGTAGACAGTAAAATGCGGCAAGAGCACAGTTTTTTAAAATATGGACGGCCATTTGATTACCAACTTTTTGTATCCCTATTTGTCACTCTAACACTAAGTGTTTCTGTTATTACAAACTTCCATTTTATTTTTTTACACGGCCTGACATTAGATTTGCATGAAGAGCTGTCATTTATATCCCCTAAGCTACAAACCCCCTTTTCATCGTTGTTGTTGTCCTAGCGCAAAGATACACAATAGGTTGGTTATCTGCATTCTGTTCACCGCGGGGAGTCGAATACCAGATTTTAGCGTTATAAGTTCGTAAACTTAACCCCTGACCTTCCAGGGGACCATTATTTCAGCGTAGTTAGGCACTAAGATATCTACAAGGTCTACTAGCATGAATGTTCTGTATATTTTTGTTTGAAGAAATAAATAATTTCGACAATCCCACTAAAATAACAGAAGCAGCAAAAAACAAAATGAGTGAGAAGTATGAAAAGAATAATTATAATTTAAAAGTTTGCTCCAAACTTAAGTCTGTCATCAAACAGTTTTTATCACCTGTTATGAATGTAAGTTAAATAAACTTAAACTGCTTTTGGCTAGCAATTAATAAGCCCTAGCCTATTAATATTGTTGTAAAACATATTGAACTTGACTTCTCAGTTTCAAGATAAGCAATTTGTTTTTGTTTGTTTGCTTAGTGGTCAATTTAACATACTTTGTCAAGACTTCCAGTTCTACTCCCCTGCTTATAAATAGTTTACGGTCACATTTCTCTGTTCTAATTGTGCTGTGGTATTTAGGCACGTTGATTTCCGACAGACTCTTTTAAAAATATCAGCAAAACGCCTTTTCCAGAATCTTACACAGAGAAGTTAATCACAGAAGTAAAGGAAAACATACTGCCGACTAAATAAAACAGATAGTTATCGGGCTAAGGAGTTCTCTTTAACTCACCATATAGTAACCTAAATTAATTCAGGTGTGTAAATAATATTATGGTATTGCGTCTAATCTATTATACGATATTATACAATCATTTAATGATTGTATTACAAATTTAATTTCTTTTCACCAAAGATGAAATTAAAAAATATAAGCTGTGACTTAGAGGCTTAATGCTTTTTTTGATTGGTCGTATCTTCTGCTATGGAATACAGTTTCACCTATTCAAGGCTCATCAGTACAATTTGGATCAGGAAACCAAATAAATACAGTTAGGCCTCTTATAATAGTGATTTGTATATATTATTTATGGGGTTTTTGAGTTTCTTTTAACTCGCCATAAAGTAACCTAAATTAATTTAGGTGCGATTCTTAGTTGTTTTGGTTTGCTTACCCAAGCTGTGCTGATGAACCTTGAGTAGACGAAACTGCAGTCTACAGCAGAGGGTGCGACGAATCAAAGAATGTATCACATATTCCATTTTCAATTTAATCTTTGGTGACAAGAAAATAAATCTGTAGTATAATCATTGAACAGATCATTATTCACAGTAAAAATAATATGTGTTGTTGTTATTTCACTTACTAGCAAGCCCCCAATTCTGTTGTCACTTGAATTGGTTGCTAAGGGGATGGAAGTCTGTCTTTGAGACCCCCAGTCCGACAAAGACAAAAATAATTCTGATTTACCGCGCGAAAGTCTGACTAAACCTTAAGTTTTATGGGTTCAGTACACCAGAATCAAATATGTTTACGTCACCAATTATTTCAAATTATACTTTTTAGGGGAGAAGGACCCTAACTTATACAAATGTGTGCAAATATCTGTGCCACTCATTGAGTAAAAAAAATAGTATATGTTTACGACCTTTAGACATTCAGTTAACAAGAATGTGATGTTAAATGCAGAATATCTGCACGAAAACTTAGAAAAATTACATGAATATGCCTGACTAATGATATATTCGAAACTAGTTATGAAACAGTGAAATTTATGACCATTTCAGTCATTACAATATCAGATAAAAGTCAAAACCAGAGTTCAGCCCGATTCCTCTAGCAGCATTGCCTGAGTAAAAGTATCATTGTAAACAATATTTCGATGTTGTAATTTAAATGTTAGCTAGAAAGAATTGCGGGTCTTAATCATGATGTTAAGATGGAAAGTTTATAAGATGGACCTAGATCTTTTAGAAAACGCTAGGGATGTGACGAAAAGTTAGCATATTTGAAGCTGGATTATAAATATGAGGTAATAATTGTGAAGTGTAGAGATTTTATTTCAAGATAGAGAGCGAATCAGTCAATGTGTTAGCTATAGCAGTTACTCTATATAGAAGTAAGTTTATTTGTTTTACGTTAGTTACGTCATTTGTAATGTAAGCCTACAGCAGCTTACTACAGTGTACAAATGTTCAGGTTTGTTGACACGTTAATGAAAAAATAAAGTAATCTATTATCATTATGTAGACTAGACTTTGAATTATTTTCACCAGATAATTTAAAAGAACCTGCCAACAAGAGAACTATGCTACTACAGTACCATGCATATCCAATTAATAAGAACTTGCTAACTTTAAAATGTTAAGTTTATTTACCATCTTCCTGTTAATGTTGATGTATTGTAAACCCTCTTTTTTTCACGCAACTAGAAATTCAGTCTCAGCCTTTGAAGAGATGAAAATTACACCCGTGACTTCTTCAAGCACATTGTTAATCACATTGTATTTATTGCATTTCCAAGAAAACTAGAAAAATAAATGGTTTTATTAAGATGATTCTGTTTTCTATATCTCGGGCCTAGATATTCTTATCTAGTTTCACCTTTAAGCTGAAAAACCTCGTACTTTCTCCAACAGATGCATTACCCCAATTTTTTCATCATATCCTTCCTCTTATGCCTAGCAGGCTGAGCCGAAGTGGGTGAATAGTTCGCATGCCAGACTGCATGTGGATCTAGGTTCGGTATTTTGCACTCATTTACTGCAAAATAAATAAATAAAAATCGTGCTTTGCACTTTGGGGTTATGGGTGCACAGATAACCTCGAGTAGCTTTGCATAAAATTAAACAAACACTCACATAAAGCTCAACTCATGTCTGATGAGCAAGGAATTATAGAAGTTCTCACTGAAATCAATCTTATTCAGACAAAAGTCCTAATGAAGTATCATGCCTATGTCAGTTACCATTCCCATTGTACATAACATTATACAATAATAATTCTAACAGATTAATTAATGTAATTAGTTGCAAAGAAAACAGTTTAATTTTACCTGAACATACCTAAATAAAGATATATTCTTCCTAGCTATGGAGTTGCTGGTGTCTCGGTGATATGTCCGAGGGCTTATAATGCTAAAAATCTGGTTTTTAATACTTGTGATGGGCACAGTACTGACAGACCATTGTGTAGTTTTGTACCTTAACAAAAGAAAAACATAGTTATGAAAGGGTAAAATTAGCAACTACTTTCATCTGTGACACAAGTGTTTTCTTAATATGTTTCTTTAAACAACAGCTTTCAAATTCCGCTACATTAGTGGGCATCATTGGCAGTTGGATAAATATCAGATTAACAAAATTAAAAGTGAACGAGTGGTGAACTCGAAGAAGTAAAGTTCTTCACTCCTTCCACAGAAAACCAACTTGAAAAATAGAGCACAACGTTAGTATAGTTATTCGAAATGAGAATGACCTCACTCCAGGAGGGCATGAAATAGGGTTAAGCTTTCCTGAACAATTGTTGTAGTTTGTAACCTTTGTCCAAGCTCGTGGGCTAGCATATGTTTGTGACTTTTCTAAATCCTGTTTATAGGAATGCCAACTAATTGTTCAGAAAATCTGCATGAAAATTTTATGTATTCTTCCTAGTTATTAAAAAGTTAAATAGCTTTTAACTGCGACAATAAGAGATTTTTATGTATTTTTATATTCTTCTCGAAACCACATCTTCTGATATTCTACTACAAAAAC
Organism: Limulus polyphemus; assembly: GCF_000517525.1. Lineage (NCBI taxonomy): Eukaryota > Metazoa > Arthropoda > Merostomata > Xiphosura > Limulidae > Limulus > Limulus polyphemus. The sequence continues at coordinate 181,133 of NW_013665985.1, forward strand.
TATGCATCTAATACCAGCGTTAATGGAATTAAAAATAAATAAGGATGAATTCGAAAATGACAAGCTTTCTAAATAAAATGTGATATTCATTTCACTGCTTTGGTGACCATTTCATGTAAGTGATTAAGTAGCTCTTACTCCTCTGGCAGAATTCCTCATCTTATACTGATGAAAGGTACCTTACTCTGGAAGAAGGGCAACATCACAATTTGTTTTCTAGATAATTCTAATTACTTGTGTTAATGATTTCCGTTAGGCCTAACACAAGTATTACCTGGATTTTGCTCTCTTTTTTTTTCTACACTTGTCTCTGCACTTAGAAATTATGTTTTTAGATATGTATTTTGTTTCTTAAAATTGATTTAAAAATGAGAGCTAATTCTTTTTCCTCCACTTAAAATATACTTTTTTAATAAGCATAACACATACATTGACATTATTAGCTCCAACCATTAATCATGCACATAAATTATACTACTTTCACTCTTGTGTTTAAGCTATATGCCAAAAAAACGTATATTTAATATAGATTTTGTCTAGATAATGAAAAACTAATGGAATTTGCTCTTGCTTTCGAGTAACCTGTTACTTCATCATGTAAGAAATGGAAAAAAACTTTCTTTAATAGCTTGTACAACTTCACTAAAAACATACTACAAAATGCCATTCTGAATTGTTTACAGGTTGTACAGCTAATTCTTTTCTGCAGTTAGTAGAAGCTAACCAAGAACACTATCAACATGAATTCTCAAATTTTCTAAAGATTGCCAGGATTCTCGAACTGTTGTCACTGTGTTTCTTCTCATCACAAACAATGCCATATATGTTTCTTACAAAATATTGCCACCTTTCTGGTGCTACATAGTTTTCGATTTTCAGCAAAGCTGTGTTACTGAAATGGCTGTATTTCGTGGTACTTAAAACCATCACGTTTAGTTACACCTTCCTTTTAACTTGTAGATTCACAATATTGTTGAAATTTCTTTAATGCTTTAGTACATTTATTGAAAGGTTTAGAATTGAAATATTTCATCCTGTTTCTTGTGTTATCATGGTTAAGGCTCTTGACTCGTAAGCAGTAGGTTGTGGATTCAAGTCCTGTCACCGAACACCTGTTATGTATTAGAATTTCAAATGGTCTCAAATTGAGTTAATTGATAAATTTAAA
>NW_013665985.1:183314-185048 GCF_000517525.1 Limulus polyphemus
AGAACCAACAGACTCAAAAGGTCTAAATTCCTCTCTGATTACATCAGCCTTTATATCAGTGGCCAGATCAACAACATTGGGTGATCTGGTGAAACTACGTCCACATGTGGACACAAACGCACTGGGTGTTGCCTCCTTTTCTTTTTCTTTTTCAAACCCCCAACAATCGAACATAACATGTTCAGGTTTTTTTTTATATAAATGGCAGACAGGCTTTGATGGTTTGACAAAGTTTTAGCCCACTGTATGAAGATTTCGAACTAGAGAAGCTGGATTTTTGGAAGAATCCTCAGCTTCAGTGGATTGAACAAGTACAGGTTTTTGTTGAAATTTCTTTCTATGAAAAATGGTTTTATTTGTTAAAGTGTAGTCATCAGAAAGAGTGGCTGCTTCCTGTAGAGTTTCAACTTTCTTTTCATCTAAGTAAGTTTTGAGGTCGTCACATGCACAACGTTTAAATTTCTCAATTAGGCATAACTGTCTTAGTTTGTTGAAACTATCGCCAATATGCATCGAATTACACCATCAATCAAAATAAATCTCTTTTTCGTGGGCAAATTCCATATAAGTTTGATTATCTTGTTTGCGATAACCTCTAAACTTTTCGTGATAAGCATCCAGTACTGACTCGTGTGCTTTAAGAATAGCAACTTTAATCTTATCATAATTCATACAATCTTCTAAAGACAGAGTGGCATAAGCTTCTTGTGCTTTACCAGTTAAAACACTTTGTAATAATAATGACCATATTTCGATTGGCCTATTCCATGGTTTGAGCAACCTTCTCAGAATGTTGGAAATATTTATCAACTTCATTTTCATTAAATGGTGGTACTTTCACATATCAATTAAGTTCAAAGTTGTCATTTTGCCTTGGTCGATCAGCGTTGAGTATAATTTCCATTTCTTTCAGCCTAATTTCTTTTTCGGCTTCGAGACGTTTATTTTCTCTTTCAGCTTCAATACGAGCTTGTTCTTTCTATTTCTCGGCTTCGATACGAGCTTGTTTGGCCTCGAGGCGTTTATTTTCTCTTTCAGCTTCAATAAGAGTTTCTTCAAGCTCGATTTGTTTTAGTTTTAGCTGAATCTCTAATTTATCTTTATCACTCAACCCCGATTGACTAGTAGGGACACTAGAATATTCCTCTAATGCTTCCTCAGGCAACAAATCATCATCGACTAGTATTTCGATAATACACTTTTTTAGTTCATTTTTTCTCATTGATCTTCTAACTTTCTTCTAGTTCTAGAACTTTAGCAATTTCGAGCAGTTCGTTTTTGTTATATTTTCTAATTGTTCTAGGGAGGGTGATACAAGAAAATCTTGATAATCAGACATGATCAAATCTTGTTGGCACTGATAAATATAAATTCAATTCTGATTTAAATATCAATTTAGATCGAATTTTGTCTCTGATTCAGATCTGGGACCCGAGCTCCCAATTTATTATTGTTACATATTAAAATTTCAAATGGTCTGAAATTGAGTTAATTTATAAATTTAGTACTTAAATTGTAATATTTGCCAACAAGATTGATACACACAGTTTTCTTTTTTAATACAAATACGTTTTAATATATACACAACAATACAACTTTTAATAACAATTATTACAAATAGGGCCGGCATGGCCAGGTGGTTAGGGTGCTCGACTCGCAATCTGTGGGTCGCGGGTTCGATTCCCGTCACACCAAACATGCTCGCCCTTTCAGCCGTGAGAGTGTTATAATGTG
>NW_013665985.1:186048-188712 GCF_000517525.1 Limulus polyphemus
GAAATTGAGTTAATTGATAAATTTAAATTTAGTAGTTAAATTGTAATATTTGCCAACAAGATTGATACACACAGTTTTCTTTTTCAACACAAATACGTTTTAATATATACACAACAATACAACTTACAATAACAATTATTACAAATAGTTATTACAAACAATGATTCATAAACAAAAGTTTCAAAAACTTACAAACAATATAAAGTTTTCTTTTTAGTCTGGAACTTCCTTGATATCTTATAGAGTGTTCACAATGAGCGAGATAATTACGAGTGGATTTAAGTATGATCCCCTGAGAAGCTAGCTAGCTTTGTCCTTGGCCACACATATTAGGTTTTCCAGGATGAATTTATATATGTTCCTAAAATTACTAATGTCCAATGAGAATCCACTGAAGTTGAACGATTTCTAAGTTCGAAATTGATAAATATTCCTGATCAAATATCTTAAGTTTTCCAATTGATAAGCGTTATAAAAATCACAGTTATATTTTTCGAAATTTTATAGCACACTTATTATAGCGAACTAATAATAGACACTCCCATGGTTCTACTTATAGGCGTGGGAACGTTTTCTAGAAAAATCAGTCTTACGTAACAATACTGGCTAAAGCGTTTACGTATATAGATATATTGTTGATTCTTACGCTCGAGAATAGGTGGGAGTTTCGCAATACCTATCTAACAGTATAAGCTATGCATGTTTTTAAATATAAACTTAATCTAAACAACGTTCATATTAAAATAAATATATAGCAACAAATTCGTTACACACCCTTGCCCCTTTTAGCCTCAGGGGCATTATCAAATGATAGTCAATCACACTTTTTTGGTACAAGAGTAGCCTAATAGTTGGTGGTGGATGGTGTTGCCTAGCTGCCTTTCCTCTAGTTTATTATTTCTAAATTTGGGACAGGTAGCCCTATACAACAAGGCAGGTACTTGTTAAACAGAATTGTATAAAATTTAATTTATTTTTTTAAAATCACACCAATAATTATCATACATTATTGTACTGTGCTCCTATATAGGTGTTTTTATACCTCTCTAACAGGAAGTGACATGTTCTACTTTTACTCTATAGTACTTTTACGTACTATAATTATACATGCTTGTTTCATGCATCCTTGTCGAAATTGGGTCATGCCCTCGGGCGGTGCATATTTAGATGTGATGTAAGGAGATTTTTGTAGCATGTTTAATTGTCTCAAGGTATGTTACTGGTGGTATAATATCATTACATCATCATATTATACCACCTAGTAACATGCTCCTGGTGTTGATGATGTATCCATATGAATGAGATACAAATTAGGTCAATGCCCTCAGCACATCATTACATTTATACAGCCTTGTAGAAATTGGGTCAAGATTATGTTTGTTTACTTCTGCCTCCAAATGAGCATCTTAACTACTATCACCTGTTATTTGATGGTAAGGCAAGGCTCATTTGTTTCTTTGTTTTGTTGAATTTCACACAAAGTTACTCGAAAATGGTGATTCATGAAGAAAGCTTAAGTTTCAGTAAAATGTGCTGAAACATTTTCCAAAATCATATATGTGAGTACTATTATGTCTATTCATTTCTACGTAATATATTTCCATTTCTTTTTTATTCGCAGTAGCCTCTCTAGGATTTATTGATAATCCCTTTAACCACAGTGTTTCAGTCATTTCGTCTTCAGTTAATACTTCCAATAAGTTTGTACTTACATCTGATTTTTATAGTCATTTTGAACATTTTTATATTTCCGAAACATTTTAAAAAACCTTACCTTTCGAATTAAACTTGTACACGTCTTCCAAGTTGAGAATAAAAAATGTAATCTAAACGCGTGAGCATTCTAGTTTTTACTCAGAAAAGTAACCTAAAAACATCCCTGCGCTGTTAAAAAAGTATGTTCCCGTTTTCTATTTTCCTACAGAATTGAATTAAAACTAATAATTGAGAGAGAGTACACTGTGAACAACAACCCTACTTCATGAGAAAAAAAAATGTGAAATTCCCAACCAACACCATTGCCTGTGCAAGACAGAGCAGTCATTGAAGATAGCAGATATTCACTACTTTGTCTGTTCTTTTTCTTTTTTATAATCGGATATGAAGTATTATACAACCACACCTATAATTATTGTCAAAATTAGTGTCACATTCTATATGTAGTTGGAATAAAACGTAAACTCTATGTTATGGGTGCAATGCTAGGTAACATCACCAGATGATGTGTTCGTAACATTGCTCTTCTTCATATTATTACATTAGATTTATAGTTTTTGCTTTTATAATATTATTATCAATGAAACTTTCTGGGATACTGTAGAGAAAGATGACTTTAACCAATATCTATCAGAATAATGTGCATGTATCCTACCTTTGAAGATTGTGAGAACAAACAAAATCTGTAAAATAACTGCGGTAAGAATAAAAAAAGTTCTCGACAAAATATTTAAATTTATTGTTTCTTACAATAAAATATAAGATAATACATATCTTTCCTTTCACATTTTATAAATCCAACATGTTTACTGTCTATCATTACAGATTATACTTTATAACCAAAATAAAGCTTTATGTTCACCATACCTTAACTCTAATAACGGTTGGAAACGGCTTGAATGGGTAATGAAGAAAAGCTTTGATATAAGTTTAACATAACAGCAAATG
>NW_013665985.1:189545-204356 GCF_000517525.1 Limulus polyphemus
TTACCCATTCAAGCCGTCTCCAACCATTATTAGTCTCAAAGTGGGTTCCTCATCATCGAATACCTTAACTCTGACAATGAATAACAGATTTTGCATGTCACTGAGCTTAACAGTTCAACTGATAAGTAAGCTGAGCAATAAATAGCACACTCTGGAGCACATGGAGATTTCCATGCAGATAAAGGAACAAACTTTAAGTTTGCTGTTTCTTGAGTTGTTCCACATATTAGGTGTGATGGAGAAGCATACTTCATGAAATCACTTTTAGTTTGACAATTTAGCTGTACAGGCTATACAAACTATCATGTATATGCTAGCAGTATTTTGTCAGTCCTGACCAATCCAACTGTGATGATCATCTGTCATATCTTATAATGGCATACAGGTCAATAGAATAAAATTATGCACACTGTTGTCTGTATTTGTTTATACTCAAGTGTGAAGAGTTCCCTGTGGAAGTGGTGTGTGGTTAACTCTGTGGACCTTCCAGAATGCTTACAGAAATATATGGAATGCCTAAGGACCACATTAGTTAATCTGTGTGAGTTTATGCAATAACAAATGAGTAAAGCTGTTATACATCCAAGGAAAAGCTAAAAAACAACAAAAGAATGCCAGTTTCTGATTGGAGAAAAGATGAGGTTGTGTTAAGTGTCTATAGAATGGCAGTAACTCAAGTCTGGCTATGCTTGGATATGTCTTGTTCTTCAACAACTCAATCCAGGGAATAAAGAGCTGTCATGTCACACTTGAAAGCACATGGAACAGGTTAATAAGCTAAAGTCATATATTACTGTTGGATCTCTGGCACACTGGTTGTACTGAGATTCAGAGGTGAACAGAATTTTTGAATCAGAAAATAGCAGATGCACTTAGTCTACCAATCATAATCTTACAGATGTTGTGGAATGTGTCACAAGTACTTCCATGACTGTTTACAGTGAAACAGAATAAGATGAGCTAATAGTGGAACAGTTTACCTGCCAAACGATTGGCTGTAGTGACAAGATTGACTTTGAATTAATATGGTTGGATGTAGTAATTCAAACATCCAATAAAGTGGCCTTAAGAGCAAATGTTACAGCCATGAAGTTAACATGTACTAAAGGTCATGAGGGGACATTATACTTTGTTATATCAGGTGTAAACAGTAGGGATATATACTATAACATAAACAGTGGAATAAGTAGAACCAAAAGGCTGCTGAAAAGATGAAACCAAACCAAAAGGTTGAAATCAGCATTGAACATAAACAGTGGAATAAGTAAAGCAGTGAATTAATATGGTTGGATGTAGTAATTCAAACATCCAATAGAGTGGCCTTAAGAGCAAATGTTACAGCCATAAAGTTAACATGTACTAAAGGCCATGAGGGCACATTATACTTTGTTATATAAGGTGTAAACAATAGGGATGTATGTATTATACAGATAATAAAATTTATAAACATGTTCAGAAAAGTGTATGAAGTTTAAAGTTATATCCTATAAACTTTAACAGAAGCAAAATATATGTTTATACAGTATTGAAAATGATTAAGGAAATGATATGGAAAAGGTACAAAAGACAAATACTACATAAATGCCACCCCTTTATTAGGTGAAAATTAACTGCACCAGGATAGATTCACATGTTAATAGTTTAAGCTGTGATTAAGTGTCATTTAATCAATCAGAAAGTGCCACACCAGTATAAGGCTTATAAAAGTATGTGTAGTATACTATGCTGAGTATTAGTATTGTGAATCCAGTCATGACTCTCAGAACTGAAACACTGCATGACAAGTATGTTTCTATTGAAGCTGTAAGCAAAATTCTGAATATGATAGGTGAAACTGACATTGAATAACAGAAGTGATCAAAGTAAAAATTATAAATTTCTCCAAAGTGATGTTAATTATCTCTACATGAGATAGATGATAGTCAAGTACATATCTTGTCAAAATCTTGTGGTAAATACAGGTGTATATATTACCATGAGAATAATAAGTGGTCTCGGTAAATATATAGCTGCTCAAAAATTGCTGCTGAAAAGATGTAACCAAACCAAAAGGTTGACCTCTGCATTGAACATTAACAGTGGAATAAGTAAAGCTGGAAACATATGTTAACTCTCTGCAAATGAATCCAAAATTGAAGTGTTTCGTAATAATCAATGATAGATTCATTAATAGTGGAGAAGGTAACAGTATCATAGTCAATGTACATCTACAATGAAGCATGGTGGGGATCAGTTCAAGTTTGGGGCTATGTCTCAATCAATGGTTTCAGTGACCTTAAAAAACTGATGGTTCCCTGATTGCTGACAAGTACATTCAGATTCTGATCCATTCATTAAGAACTTCTCTCAGGAACACAACTCACTGAGAAGTAACTGTTTTTATCAGCAATACAATAATTCTAAGCATATAGCAAATGTAGTGAAATAATATTTTGAAGATAAATAGGCTAATAGAACAATGACAAGCATAGACTGGTGTCCACAAAGTTTCAGGATGAAAGGTCTTGAGACTTTATGGGCTTAGGTAAAAACTTGAGAAACTCAAGAGGCAACCATACAACTTGGCTTAATTGTAGGGAGTAATACAGTACATTTGGAACAATATTCTACAATCATACAATGATAAACTTTAGGAAAGCATGAAAACAAGATGTAATGCTTTGTATAAAGCAAAGGGCTCATATACAAAATACTTATCTGCTTTAACGTTGGTATTTTCTGTGATAATGTTTTGTATCATTAATAAATGCATCATTTAGTTGTCATTAATCTTACTCTTTTTTTGTGATTCATGTGTGTGTGTATTACTTAAGTTTCCATAATTATTTCCATTATTTCATACATATATATATATATTTTTATATATACACATGCTATAAGTGTGTATGTATATATGTATATTTCTAAGACAAGTCTTCATTGTTTGACATTTTTATGTGCTTTTTAATGTAGCTGGCTGTTTCATATTGTATTACGTGTTTATTTCATGTATATATATTTTTTTTACATGTATTGCCTTATATGGTATTTAAAACTATAAAAGCATCACTTGCTGTGTATTAACATGTTACATGTAGCCCTGAATAAGTAACACAGTTTATATATATATATATTCTCCAGACTTAAGGTTCCATTGTATTAAGCTGAGTCAGAATTTAAAATTGTTACTGAACTTGAAGTTAAGATTATGGATTGCAGAGGACCGCTTACCATAAAAGAAGGTATGTAGATATCATCAATTTTGTATTTTCATCTTTGACAGCATCTTGTGTGATATGTAAGATAAGAGTCCCCAAGGGTTAGACACAGCTGCACTATTTTAGAACTGTTGACCAAACGTGAGAGGAGCAACCACTGGACATCATCTACTGTCAACAGGTCTTCTCTTAACAGAAAGTGTGTGGGGGGGGGGGACTGGCATGGCTCAGTGGTTAGGCCTGGGTACTCAAATTGCAATCTGTAAGTCACAGGTTTGAATCCCTGTCCATCTCTTCAAAATTAGAATGACTTGTGCAGATAGCCCTTGAGTAATTTTTCACAAAATTCAAAACAAATCAAACCAGAATGAGGGATTGACAGGTCACCTTTATAACTCTTCCACGGCTGAAAATACAGAACATGTTTGGTGTTATATCACAAGCTTCAAATAATATATTAAATCACCCTATAAAAGAGAATAATGATACATCTTTACTCATACAAATTTTACATTTTTTCTTACAAATAATGTGTTTATAAATATAATTAATATAAATGGCCAGCCCTGAAATGCACCAATTCTGCCCCTAGCAACTGTCATATTCAGTCAGATACTTGGCCAAAAACATCTTTGTCATCACACTTACCTGACTTGCTAGATACATCTGTTAGAGACTCTGCTCTACATTTCCTAGTACAGGGTCTTATTTAATGATGGGAGTGGCTTAGCATTCTGAGAATTTGTAATATGATGTTAAGCAAAAACAGAGAGAATTGCTACTGTGTTATGTAGAGTGAAGTTTCAGACTACTCTCACATTGTTCTACTTATTTTCACTCCAGTCAGAGCAAGATGTCTTGAAAAACAAAATTGCAACTGTTAATGCACAAGTCTGCCACAAAACTCGCATGCCTACCTTATTTGTCCAATAAAGTGTTTTATTTGTGAAATTTAACATTTGTATCAGTATATGTTATTTCTTGGTCAAGTCCTTCTTGATAAACTGCTTAGCAAGATCCCCTGGAATTTCCTGTTATGCAGTTTAATAGCTTACATGTTGGTTCTAAGCTTACCCTGAAATATCATATGTCTATATTTTTAGTACAAATAATGAATTTTTCAAATTCTAGCAAGGCATCAGAGTCTTGAATAAATCAGTGATGACAAACAATTCTTGTCAAAAAATAGATAGTGTATTGAATTTGAATTTTTTACAACTTCAAATAAAATTCTGCAAAAATAGTGAAATTTCTGTGGTATTAGTGAAAAACTACCAACTCAAAAGACTTAAACATATATTCATGATAAGTATTTCATTTTGCAGTTATATAAAAGAAATACAATGCCTTGCAAAAGTATTCACCCCCATCCTGAAAGGTTTTCACATTTTGTTACTGTCTGAGCTTGCAATCATGAAACTGTCAAATGCGACTTTATACTTAGAATCTACACAATCTACTCCAAACTGAGAAAGCTAAAAAAATGCTGTTATTATATAAGTTATATTTTCAAAGAAAATTTGAATATTCTCAATTGCATAAGTATTCAACCCCTTTGCTACAGCAACCTTAAATCAGTTCATGTACAAAAGATTAGTTTGAATGGTCACAAAATTAATGTAATGGTATCTGTCTGTGTGTAATCAAAATGGTTATTTAAGTTGACTTCAGAGTAAATGCATCTGTTCAAACCAAAACTCACATAATGATACAAAAAACCAACCATGAAGACCAAGGAGCTTTCCAAACAAGTTAGGGATAAAGTGGTAAAGAAGCACAGATCAGGAGAAGGTTACGAGAAAATTTCAAAGCAGCTGATTATCTCTTTCAGTACAGTGAAGTCCTTCATTAAGAAGTGGAATGTGCTACATACCAACAGTTACTACCTAGATCAAACTGCCCTTCCAAACTAAGCAGCCGGGCAAGCAGGAAACTGTATAAGGATGCCACTGGGAAGCCAATAGTGACTTTGAAAGATTTGCAAAGTTCCATATGTGAGATGGAGGTCAGTGTTCATACATCAACAATTTTGCTGTCCCTTCACAAAGCTGGCTTGTATGGGTGAGTGGCAAGAAAGAAGACATTACTGAAAAAAAATAATGTTAAATCTCATATGGAGTTTGTGACAAAGCACTTAGTTGATACTGCAGACATATGGCAGAAGGTTTTGTGGTGAGATGAGACAAATATAGAGCTTTTTGGTCTAAATTCAAAGTGTTACATCTGGAACAAGCTCAACACAGTACAACACCCAGTCAATACCATCTCAACTGTCAAGAATGGTGATGGCAGCATCATGTTATGGGAATGATTCTCATCAGCAGGTACTGGGAAAACTTGTCAGGATTGAGAGGAAGATGGATGGTAAAAGTACAGGTGAATCCTGGAGGAAAACCTACTTGAGTCAGCCAAGAATCTAAAACTGGGTCAAAAGTTCACATTTCAGAAGGACAATGACCAAAAGCACAAGACCAAAGTCACACTAGAGTAGTTTCAGAGGAATAAAGTGAATGTTCTGACTTAAATAAATTGGAAAATTTATGGTGAGACTTGAAGATTGCAATCCATCAATGATCCCCAAGGAACTTGTCAGAATTGAAGCAATTTTGCCAGGAAGAATGGGCAATTAATTACACCATCTCATTGTGCAAAGGTGGTAAAGACCTATCCAAAAAGACACAGTAGTAATTGCTGCCAAAGGTGTTTCCACCAAGTACTGACTTAGGGGGCTGAATACTTATGCAATCAGCAAATTTCAGTTTATATATATTTTCTTTGCATTCAACCTCCTTCACACATAACAGTGTTAGGTTTGATCATTAGAGTTTTGAATAAAAACAAGTTCATTTAAAAAAATTGTTTACATTATTTGTATTTCATCAAAATGTGGCATTATTGGTAGGAGGTGAACACTTTTGCAAGGCACTGTACTTTTATGATTTTACTATTTGTGTTGAAGAAGCTATTCGAAATTAAGAAAAATCAACTATAATTTTGTTTCACTTATAAATGTTTCATATTTTTTACATTGTTACTTTTTCCAAAAACAAATGTTTGAAAAATGTATACTAATTAATATCAATTTTATAATACTGTAGTAAATAAAACTTTCATATGCTTTTACCCCATAGTTTAAATATGAATTTTAAAAATTTCTGTGCACTTTGAGTCTTTTGTTCTTAATGTAGAAAACTAGTCAAGAAAACCACTAAGTTTTCCTCATTCTAGTCACTCATGGAATTTGTTCAGTCACCAGGAGCATCAAATGTGCTCCTCTATTAGAAAGGATTGCTGTAGCAGAACACATGATACAGATAGAAACATTGATAATTTCTACTGGCTATTCAGATGATGCCTCAAAATTACCACATCCCTTGTTGATAGTGAAAGAGGCCCTCAGTTATGTGGGTGCTATTTGTACCATGGAAGAATCTGGCATTTATAGTCCTCTGTATATAATTCTATGTTCTTTCAATCTGGGAGAGGATGATAAGGATGATAATAAAGGTGTTAAGATCCACTTGTCCTTTAACAGCCTTGATTGTGTTTGTGAAGTGTTTGAATAAAGATAGTTTCCCGTTGCTTAAGCTTGTGTTTAGTCTCTTTCTTTGCTTCAGATTCAGTCAACATTAAGAGAGATTATATTTTATTTCACAATACATTACCTACCAATACTGTTATTCTGTGGCTCCTATCTCAATACATGAGGGGAAGCCAGCAAAACTACGAATACCACTATATTATATCAAAATATTTTAGATTTGTAAATTGTTTCTAAAACACATTCTGCTATATTCAGATGTATAAACACACTTAATTATTTTTATAATTATTGATTATAAGCTTTGGTCACTAGATATTGCTGTTTGTTTTGTATAAAACCTAGTCTAAAAAAGAGAGAAATCAGCTCACAAAGCTAGAGTTCAGGGAACAGAATGATAAATTAGTTGATGTGGTTACAAAATTTTTCCAAGAGCCTTGTATATTAATTTAAATTAAAGTATTAGAAATTTCTAGCGAGCTTCTTTTGATAGACTTAATTTTATATGTTTGTATGTCTATGTCTTTATAATATTTGTGCCTAATATTCTGATTTTAAAGGAACCTGATAAAAACCCTATTTCAAATTACATTCTGTCAAAACTATTTAGTGACAATAAAAATAAATAATTATAAATTTGCTGTTTTTCAGAAACATATCATAAACACAAAAAATTAATATTGAGGTTCTTGTGGTCATATCCAGATAGCAATCTAGTTCTAAGAACATATTAGAAAACTCCATATACAATTCATGGATTTTCTTTCTCTGTGTTGAATACAGATTGGATGTCCAAACAGCCACCATACCTCTGGGTTCTAGCTGACTGCTATACCTACCCAAGTTTTAAACAAGTCAAAGCAGCTACAGCTATTTCTTTCCATTGAGCTTGTTGTGCTTGACTGAAATAAAATTGTATCTACTTATACTATTCTATGACGGGACAAAAACAAGTTTGTACCCAGTGACCTTATAAACCACAGCTAAAACAGGAGCTCAACACCTCATACTCTATATCTTCTTGAGAGCATCTCTTGCTGCAGTGCTGGTGCAGATATGGTAACTAGGCGTAGAGAAACCCTCTACTGTTTAATGCTTTTTCTAAACTTTGGTGATTGTCAGCACCCATGAGACAGCTCAGCAGTATAATCAGCCACTGCTGGAGGCTTCTTCTGTAGCTCTGATGTCCAGTTTAGTGAGACCACCTAGAATGCTGTTGCCATATAAACAGCCTCAATCAAAGATAAAAGCATTTAAAGAATTGTGTGATGCCACATAGGTTTATTCAGCAGCTTCTTTATGAGCAGTGACTACTCCCTCATATCCATGGGTATCATGTTCAGGAAACCCTTTCTATTCAGTCTCCTCACACTCACCACACAAGTGTCAAGCCTTGAATTTGGCCCTATGGATTGCTTACTTCTTTGAGTGGTCAAATCTGCAGTAAAACTCAATGATGACCATGTTCCAGTAATTGAGTTGCTCCTTATCCATGTGATTTATATCATCAAATCTTACATTTTATAGCCTTAACCAAGTTTTTCATAAAGCATTTATGACATTAATTTCAGTCCTTAGCTTGTGAATCAAAAGTCTCTTTTATATGGAAGCTTAATTCATCATTGGCTCTTGCAAAGATCATAAACAATGATCCTTGCAAGGGCCAATGATGAACAAAGCCTCTGTATAAAAGTCTTTTGATTCATAGCTGAGGCCTGAAGATAATGTAGTTATATTATCAAATACTGATCCATCTAAACACATCATCAGGCTTTGCCCTACCTATTATTAAATCAATCATTCCAGGAGAAAAGCTGCTTGAAATATTTTAAGAAATGAATGGTTCAGATCTTCCTCCAGCTTTTCCTTTATACTTCAACAAGTTAGTCTGCCTTATGTCACCATTATTTTGCAATAGCAGTGCAAACAAGTACCTGTTTGAGTTGAGGAAAAACATGACTTCACTTTACAAAAGACTTCAGGATTGTGTCTACTACAATTTCAGATCATAAACCACAGTTGTGCACTCCACAATCCTAGATGACTTGTATGAGTAATCATTCTAACAGCTTATACTAATTTGTACAAACCTCTACACTACCACTTTTATTTGCATAGGGATGGTACAGATGTATAAACAAGAAAATACAAGTTCTCAGGAGTGATTACCAGGGTATGCAATTCTAACCAAAGGTGAGGATGAAAGGTTGTCTGAACATTAACTAATGTAGAAATTCTGCACTAAAATTTTGCAATATGCCTAAATAAAGACATATTAGTTCATAGTTACAGAATGGTAAAATTTGGCTGTTTTTGATGCTACATCTTTAACTCTCTCCCTATATAATGTTCTCCTTTTGATTAAATATATCTTGTTATTTTACTGTGTCTTTTTAAGTCTGTACAATTTAGAAAACCAATTTAGATACATCAGAAATTAACTTAGATCATTGAACAATTTGGGTTAGTACTGAGATATATTCTGATGGTGTTAAAAGCCTATTTTTCCCTGCTATACCTTCCATTGGTGTTAAAAACAATTCTGAGTGTCATTTTGTAGAAATTAGTAATATACATTATTTCCAAAGAATATTAGTTGCATTATATTGAAACAATTTATCAAAGCAAACTAGAAAATGATGTGACAACCATATTTTGATATAAAGTCATGGTGGAATAGCATGTACCAGAAATATATTTCGAAATTGTTTGGCATTATGTATGTAGAGTATTTCCACAAAAACGTGGTCACTTGTGGGAATAGTATATAACAGCTCTTTCTGACACAAAATATTCATTCACTCAAATCATAAAGAGGCATTCAGATCAGGGATTTAGAAATTCCAAGATGAAGTAACCTTTGTCCTTAACAGAACTGTAAAACAAAGGAATATGGATGAACTTGGGAAATCCAGGACCATACAGCAAGAGACCTACAACAAATCCTGCTCTAGCTGTGGTAAGCAAAATGTGGCATCTTGGGAAAAAAACTGTCCACATGCTCAAGGCAACAAACAGTACACATTGTTTATTCTATAGCAAAGCCACATTGGGCTATCTGCTGTGTCCACTATGGAGAATTAAACCCTGGATTTTAGCATTACAAGCCCATAGACTTACTACTGTCTCATCAGGGGACCAACAGTATGCAACATAGTCAAGAATGATATCCATCTAGAAAAGTGACACATTTTGTTTCAATGACATATCCTTTCAACTGTTGCATACCTCATGCAGCTGGAGAATGATGTGGGTATTCATACTATTCCATATGACGACATGTTGTTCAAGTCACCAGATACACTGTCTATAGATTTCTGTGCATTCGGACTGATGAAACAGGTCATGGTAAATGGCTGTTCTCGTACACTAGATGTCTTATGGAAACCAGCAGGGAAGTAGATTGTACTTTTGACATGATAGCTTTACAGTGGAGCCTTCTGTAATAGAAACTATGATGCATTGTTATTGCCAAGATGCATGGTCATCAGATAGAGCATGACTGGCTGTAGCAGCATGGATTATAATAATGTTGTGAGGCTCCAAAATCATTTTAATATATCATAAAGCTAATGATCATGTTTCAAACATCTTTACTTTTACATTATAGCTAAATGGTAATGTTTCAGTAATGTATAATAACATCATGAAACAACTTGAAAGATAGATGCATTTGTCTCAGCAAAAATTACATTCATCAAACACCTTGACAAATGAATACTCTTGTTCTAGCTGAAGGTGAAAAAATACATTTTGACATCAATTAGCAAATGCCTTTGTCTTAAATGAGTATAATGACACCTATTCAAACTTGTTCATATACAAACTCATGTCTCAATTTATTATGATAAGCCTCTTCCAACACCTTGAGAGACACAGTGTACTGAAGTCCTTCCCAACACCTTAAAAAACAAATGCGATTGTTTTAACAGATCATGATAACCCTTCTCCAAATACCCTTGTCTTAGCTTAATATTATAAATCTCTTCATATGTCTTGAAACATAAACGATTTTAGTATGCTGAGTATGATATACTCTTCAAATCACCTTGATAGATAAATGTCTATATCTAAACTGGGTATGATAATTCAAATTTCTTCAAAGACCAACAAATAAGCTCCTTGTTTGAACTGAGTACTTTAAAAAAACCTGTCAAATCTCTTCAATTGTAAACATCCTTGTTTTAACCAATATGATTAACACCTTAACTGAACATGAATAAACATCCTTGTCTAATTGATTATGATTAACCCTTTCCAAACACATTGTTCCTGTCAAATTGTATGTTCAGAAACCAAAATCCTGAAAAAATAAAGAAATTTACTTGTTCGAAAACTACAATGCATATTGGGATCTAACACTATAGCTGGCTAGCTTCTAAGTCTGTAATGACTTCTCTGGCTGTTGAAACTGAGGAAGTGGAACAACAAATGCAGACCAAATGAAGAATTCACAAGAGTCTGAAATGTTGTCTCCAGAAAGCAAGAGCACTCCACAGGAAACTATTCAACATGTTAATACTACAGCTAAAACATTTTTAAGAAATAATGAAAAAATAGTTTCTATGTCACATTGTTAAGTCAGATTAAAGTTCTAGTGTGATATCCTAAAATCCTAGATTACCTATATCATATTCTTTTCTAAGTTATGGGAGAGTACAACCTAGCAGTTTTACAATTTCTAGAATATGATACAATAATTCAATTAATAATTCAGTAAAAAACACATAAATCAGAAAGTTGTGCCAAACCCAATGACTAATCATCATTTTAATACAGGAGCTGGTCATTAGTGGTGCAGGAATGGAGGAGCTGACAGCTGATTTTTTTCATCTACAAGTAAACTAATACATTGTAATACATTCATAAATAAGTGCCACACAGCTCTAAGAACCATTTCCACTCCCTCATCTTTTAATTCTGCCTTAAAAGAAGGTTAAACAGACATAATTTCACAGTGTCAATGGCATCAACAATATCATTATTTGATATGTTTCTTTTTTTATTTCAGCTGGAATAATGAAAGGTGCAACAACGAATATCAGTATAAGTGTAAGTAGAGGACACTCATCAGAGGAAAATGTTGATATATCAAAATGCATTATTTGCCAAAACAGTGACTTGAAGGAAGTCAAAAAGTGTTACAAGCTTCTGAAATTGGAGGTGATGATGTGTTCAGATGGATAAAGAAAGTGAAAATTAAAACAGAATTTTTGTATTACTGCAGCAATGCAAGACACTTGAATGGATTCAGAGTGAGCAAAGAAGTATTTGCAAAAAGAAGAAAAGCCTCATCGGTTGAGTGCCAGAAAATGACACACAAACGTGTAGAAGGAGGACGAACTCCAATCTTCTAAAAAACCAGTGTGACCCTCACTGTGTTGTTTCTAAAGCGAAACTCACTGTTTGGTGAAACAGGTGCTACCAGCAAACCTGCAAAATCTGAACTAGTAGTTGAGCTCCAAAAATGCTTTTGCCATCAGATTTCTGTTTGGATGCTAAAGCATCATGGAAAATATCCATTGTGATGAACTTGTTACGAAGATTATCTCTGAAAACTTGCCACATATTTCAAATGTTACATCATTCCTTTCAAGAACTGTAATAGAATTGACAACATATTCAATAGCTATTTTTCATCTTCAGTTAAAGAAGGGAAGCAAATTGCAAAGAGTTATTTGGATTCAGTTGAACTAATAACTATTAAACCTTTCACTGTTTAAGATAATTTAATGATTTTTTATGGACAAGCTTATTTGACTACTTACCCAAGTAGGTACGAGTGAAGCGTATCCTTCTGGTATTATTGAAAGAAAGTGGAGCAGAGTTTCAGCATAAAGATCCTAGGTTTACATTTTCTCATGAGTGAAAGTAACTTAATTTATTGTCCATAACATGTGCTTTGAGCATCACATGTGATGCTCATATGAAGCTCTCTTCTAATGTTATACATTGAACAAAAACTACTTCCTATTGGCACGTTCACATGCATCAGCTGCGTATTAAATAAATGATACTCAGGTACTTTAGCATTATATCCTTAAATCACATGCGATGTACAGGACAGGGATAGGATTAAGAAAAACTGACACACATGCAGAACAGAACTAGCACTGCCAGATGAACAAGATCTTAGCATTGTGTCACACATGATGAATACTTTGATGCAGGCCATTAAGTGCGTTGTGTTATGAAACGATAAAGATGTTTAGTCATTTCGCTACATTCTTACCATATGTTCACAGTGAATAGATTGCAAGAACTTTGAATACGAAAATCTGCAACACATGTAATTCTTGTTCATACCCTAGTAAATAAAATAAGTCCATTGTGCAACTTCATACTCGCAATGCACGGGTTCAGATGTAACAAGTAAAGTAGGAACCAAGGCTACATCATTGAACTTGAAGATACATCTTGAAAATTTGTTTCAGGTATTTTGGTCAGTGCCTACCGTCAAAAGATGAACAATACACCAAAGCCAAATATCTCGTTACGATATGAAAAGTGTACACATCTAAAGACATTCACTTAACTTTTCACTAACACCTCAATGCTGTTATTATGCAACAGACTACAGTTGGCGTACAGATTATCACAATTTCACGAAACCGGACATGTGTCTCAAACAATTACCAGATAATGTCATCACCACTTGTGGGAGTAAAGGTTGTTATTCTGCTGAATGCTGTTTCAATAGGAAATTTATACCATGTACCACTTTCGTAGACGTCAGCAACCTTGTGACAACATCTTAACGTAATCAGTGTGGTTTTTTTGATAGCTTATGATAGAGAAAAGGAACGACTGGAATATACTGATTTCACTTTGCTTCTTTGTTTTATTCAATAACTTCTTGACATTATACAAAAAGGAAACACGTTACTTTTGTTATTATTTATAAAATTGACATACTTTTTAGACAACGATGTTTCTTTTGAGAAATGTAGCTTTCACTACTTGTTTGTTCGTTTTATGATTAAGTACAAAGCCACACAATGGGCTACCTGTGCTGTGGCCCACCACGGGCATCGCAATAAGCCTTATAGACTTACCGCTGAACCACATGTAAAGGATGATTTAAATATGCTGGTTTCACTTAGTTTCTTTGTTTTGTTGAATATCGTTTATCTTATGTTTACGTTACAGTTCTGAATGTAATTTATGTGCAATTGAAAACAACATTTCTTTGTGCATTACTGAATAGGCCTATTTGTTATACCAAAGTGTTCGTTTTTGCACAAGGAAAAGGTTTACTGTGCAATAGATTTTGTTACATTCATCAATAAAATATGCTACAGCAATATTCCTTTCATTTCTATCTTATGTGGAAAGGTTCACTATTCTAAACCATTGGTGGTAAGATATATTTTTGCCTCCTGTACCTGAAACGCAGCCCTAATGCGCATTACAAACATCCAACGTAGAGGAGGTGGAGCAGAAAGGATGTTTAGAGCTTTTGATTGTATTACACATCTACTAAAAAAAAAATTATCATACATAAAACTTTGCCCACTCAGCCGTTATGAAGAAACAACATTTTTTATAGCAGATTTTTCGTGTTTAGGGAGTAGTGTGGGGAAAAACCGCCGGGTTACCAAATGTCTACCAAAAATTATTTTTCATCGTTTACTTCTCTCCTACATGGATACAAGAAAAGAAGAAGATCGGCTGTCAATTTCTCCATTCCCGCACAATTTACTGTCAGTTTTTGTATCAAGATGACGAGAACTCAATCAAACACATAAACCTGATAGCTGTGCCAAAACCAATGACCAATCACCTGGGCAGCATATTGCCATATTTGAAAATAAGTTATTTAAAAAAGGATTCTCACGATTCTGTAGAAAACGTATAACACTATCTCCACTGCAGTATAATTACAGATTAACAGTTCATCAAAAAATTACAACAGTATGTAAAATGTTCAGGTTCATCTGTCTCTCTATGTACACCAATTTTCTTTTTAAATCTGTTCTTCATCTCCATATACGTTACATGTGCATAGGCAGGAGGATGGAGGTGCGATTTCATAGAATAAATTTTCATATATATATATATATATATATATAT
>NW_013665985.1:204621-211654 GCF_000517525.1 Limulus polyphemus
TATATATATATATATATATATATGTATAAAACACATTTAAAAGATTTAAAAACGGCCTTAGATACAATAAAAATGCACTAAGTACTATCTTTAAAAATTACAAATTTTTTCCAAGGAATTCCTCCGGTTCCTTAGTATGGTTTTGTCACTGAAGTCTTTTTTTCGTCTTTAAATGTAGCACCACCCCTTATAAATTTCTGTCTAGTCCTTGGCACGTGGAAACGACATTCAAAATACGTTTGATTTAAACATTTGAGAAATAAAGTATTTAGAATATTTCACAACAGATGGCAGCAAAGTATCCAACAAGAAAGCGATAAAGCGTTTTCTCATGTTCCTGAAATATTAACATTGTTTATGCCAATCTCCATGATGTCATAACTGTTTAAAGAAGGAGACAAAAAATGGTTGGTATTTCCTTGCTAATATGTTTTAAGATATTACGGCGTGAACGCAATGATGTGAATTCCAACATATCAGAGTATTTATTATATCATTGATTGTTTGTAATTAAGCACAATGGGCTATCTGTGCTCTACCCACCACGGGTATCGAAACCCGGTTTCTAGCGTTGTAAATCCGCAGACATACCGCTATGCCACTGGGGGCTATCTCAATGAAGGCAAAGTGCATACCTTTCAAGCTTGTATTTCTGTAATGTTTGTAACTTCGTTAGAACACATTCCTATATTATTTTATTTCAAACAGACAGCTTAAAACTGAAGAAATACTCTTTATAATGGCTATATTGATTCTTAAATACTCTACATAATAGATTCAATACTGGATAATGTACAATTTCCATTTTGTGGCTGTCATTTCAAAATGCGTTTCTTACTTCGAATATCTCAATTTCTGGAAAGTTTTGGTTCAAATATAAATTGCAACGAGATAATTTGCTCACGAACATTTCAGAAAGAATGAAAACGCCTTCTTGTCTATAATATTTTATCATTGAGCATAAAGGCTTTGCCAAGGTTCCGAACGTAGAAGGAAGTTAAAGTACAACATCAAACATGATTTTCATGACAACTATTCACGACCTGGAATTTCCTGCCAGCGAATCCACATTATTTGTCATAATTTCCTCTACAATAGATTGAGCTCCTGACCTCTCGTGCGACATGTTATGGGCGTTTATCAAACAATTCACTGGAACAATAACATCTAAATAACCGGAAATCATTCTGAAACTCAGCTTGTAACACATCGCCGGCTTTTTGTACTCCAGTTTTTCAGGCAAATGTATTAATTAATCATGTGTTGTGTTTTCAACTAATAATTCTTATGTTACACAGTCACAAGTGAATTAACTTGTCATTTATGCAAGATATTCTCAAATCGAGATAAGAATCCATTTGTTAAATAAGGTTAATAACATGAAATAAATATATTCCTTGTGTCGTACAATGTTACACACAGTTAATTTCCAACAAGAATACACATATATTTGTTTATTTTATTGTTAAGAACAAAACAGCACAATAGGCTATCTTTACTGTGCCCACCAAACTTACCGCTGACCAACTGGTGAGCATAAACGCGTGTTAGTAATTGTCGTTTGATTCTTGTTTTGTTAGCTGATTCATTAATTATAAAATAAGCTTCTCAACCAGTCTATAGTCTCTTTCAGAATGATGCAAGTTTGAATCATTACCTAATTAAGCTAACGTATGTTTAGTATACGCTCATTTCTTGCTCTTTCTGTTACCATAAGACTACCAATTGATTTTTTACTTGGTTAAAATTGCCACGTCCTTACTGGTTCGTCATTTTCCCTGAATGATGAGTAAAGTTAATTCAAGTAAAATACTTAAATAAATAATATTAATAATAAACAACTTAGTGTTGAAAATAAGTAAATAATTTTATGTTAGCAAAAAAATTCTAATTCTGATGTATAATAACTTAAAAAAAATAATAGTTCATCGACGTACTCTAATTTACACTGAAACACTTATTTAAGTAACTGACTAAGTCAGTCTCGACCGTTGTTGTGTGCGTCGTTCCTATTACTTTGCGAAATGCCCCGTCTGGGGTATGGCAGATATAGGGTAGTTGAAATATTATCAAAGTTATTTCAACTCTTTACTTCAAATTGTAATCGTTATAATTGTATTGTTCCAAAACGAAATAGTAACAAAAAAAAAAAAACAGTCTTAATATTATGAAAAAAGAAATGAAATTTCTTGAGAAACCTGTTTCAAAGTAGAGCGAAACAAAGGTTAGTGCTTGAGTATTGTGTTCTACAAATCAGCGTTGACTCGCTTGTGACATCGTTTACCTGTAAAATAAATAATGAAAAAAAATGGTTTGAAAATTGAAACTAAAATATAATTATATTACCACAACTCCCTCTGTATGTGTGTAAAAGATACCGACATTATCGAGTCCTTCCTTTCCATAGATAAACGGCCGTGTAAATGGCATCCGTTGATTTTAGGCCTCCTCCGCACTGTAGTCGATTGCTTCCGGTATGTTCGCACGAGCTCAGCTGGAGTCCAAACGTTCACACCCAGCTTTTTTTTTTCTTCCCTTCTTTTTTTAACGCAATGTCGTGTCCTGTTGTGTAATGAAGCCCCAAACTGTTCTAGTTTTAACACGGATGTAATTCAGTGTATATTTCTGATAAACGTCAAGAAAGACGACAAAAATGTTAAGTCAGTTTTTTGGACATTCTCTCACTCTTTTCTTTTCTGTAAAGAAGTCATCATATAAACAGGTTCTTGAAAACTTGCATGCACTTCATGGTTAGACATCTCGTTTAACGTGTTATCATTAAGAAATTCTGAGTGAAAGTAATTAGGAGTGTATCATTATATGTCAACTACATTATATCTGATATATCCAGCACTAGTGAAGCCTTTCGTCCAACGTATAAATAAAGTAGGCTGAGACATAGTGTCTGAGACGCTAGTTATATTAGCAAATTACTTGACAATTATTTTTACGGTGTGAACAACATGGGTTAAGTTGGTGAAATAAATTTTTATTTATGGCACAACACATCAGAATTAGAGTAATGATTGTTTAACACTATATTATAATTACTTCAACATTATTATTATTACTATCTTGAAAAACTGGCGAACCAGCGAGCTCGTAACATCTCACTCATCAGTATTTCTAGTCTTAATACCGATACATTGACATTGAAATGCATTTTTCCTTAATATTTTATATATCCCAAGGTTTGACAGCTGCTTTCCCTCTAGTCTATCAGTTCAAAAGTAGAGAAGACTAGTGTAGACAGCTCTCGTTTAAGTTTGCATGAATATTCGAAACAAACCATATCCAAATCATACTCAACAGTATGAAAACAATCTCATTCAACTCCTTCGAAGCCATTATACTGAACAATATAGGTACTCGAACATATTAGAATATCTTTACTCAACAATGTAGAAACTACTTCGTTCAACAATACTAAAGCTATTTATTTTTAGAGTGTCTTAATTTAAACAAAGTTATCTGTTTTACGAGTTACAGCTCTAAGGTAAGAAAAAAAATTAAACAGGTACAGCGGTTCGATCGCTTGTGCGATCATTCTTAAATACACAGGTTTTAACGTTAGAGGTTTTGTATTTAAATTAACATTCAACAATAAAACAATATATTTAAGTTAGAGAATTGATGGTGGTTATTTATGCATGTGCATATCAATACTCGTGAATTGACAGATTATCTATTTATAGCTGAACAGAAGAAACAAGAAAAAGTGAATGAATTTAAATATGTGGATTATGTGCGAAATATTTGGATAAGGTTAGGAATGTATGGGGAATAACGATCAAAAATATAGATTTGTGCCTAGGTATTTGCTAATTGTGGGATTGATTGATTTTATTAATAGGAGTTCTTTGATTTTCTTCTATTAATGTCAGGTTCGTGTTTGAATACAGCAACATTCTGTTCAGAAAAACCATAGTTGCTTTTGTTCATGTGTTCAAGCGAATTGATATGCGCGTGCATAAGTAACAACTCTCGATAATCAAATTTAAATACTTCGCTATGTTGTTGAATGTTAATTTAAATACAAAACCTTCTCTACTGTTAAAGATTAGTATACTTGAAAATGATCGCATCAGCGATCGAAACGTCGTACCTTTTTGGCAAAATATTCTTCCTTATTATAAAAGGTGCAACTTGTGAAAAACAAACAAAAAGGAACCTCAATAGCCGCGGCACTTAAAATTATTTTAGGATTAGAGTAAATTAATCTATGAGACCTTGGGCGTGGTAAAATACATCAATCAAAAGGGTTTGACCTCCTGTAATTAGATCTCTAATCGGTCAAGAGATGACGGCGTTATGAGCTAAAAGTTTGTACTTGAAAAAAAAACAAAATAAATATCAATATTTGAAATATTAGAGCCATCTTACTCAACACTATAGGGGCCCTTCACTAGACAATATTAGAGCCATTTGAACGTCTATTGAGGATGAAACGTGATTTTAATCAAATATATTTGTCATAAAACAAATTGTGAACGCCATTTGGTGGCTATGCATCATTATAGTCAATTATATTTGCCATGAGACATTAGTGTTATAACTTTTTGTATTTTTCAACACTACATTATTTATTTGGTCCCTACAGTTACTAGTTATTCCGACTACTGCCATATTTGCTGTATCACAGTCTACTTGATGAGGTCTGATACTGAGTGAAACGCGTCGTTTGCAATGAAGATGTCGTACATAACATGGTTAGAATACTATTATAAACTTTCAGTACTAGAAATAAACGACCTTATTAACACCAGATTTGTTATTTATTTTTAATTGGACACTCAACATTTCCCTTTACAGCTTTTTCAGGTGTATTCCACTAAAACTGTCATTTACGGTTTGTGTTTTAGTGGAATGCTCTTGAAGAAACTGCAAAGCGAAACGTTGAGGGTCCAATTAAAGATAAATAATAAATTTAGTGTTCTAAGATCGTTTATTTCAATCGTAAAATGTATTCTATACACCAGTATGCATTATAGAAATTAATATATATATATATTATTATATTTCGAGAAAACTCTTTAAAAAAAGGAACATAATAAAGAAATTAGTTTTAAATAAATACAGTAAGCTTAGTGCCATTGTCTTATGACAAATATTAGAGCCATTTTACTCAAAATTGTTGGACACTTCACTTGACACTATAGTTGTCATTTGAATTAATAATATTGGAGATATTTTACTGAAGAATATTGGATCCACCTACTCAACAACGTATAAGAAACTTTATTGGGCAGTATTAAGATATTTTATTTTACAGTGCTTAAGCTTAAGCCAAGTTTTTCGAATTATCAAAGCCACTCACCCAAGAACATTGTAGTCGTTTCACTCAAGAGTGTTGGAGATAAATTAATTTTGGTATCGTGAAGAGCTTTACGATGGAATTTTTTTTAAGCAGTTAAAACTGCGACGTTTCAGTCCAATGGAGCGAGTCATCTTCAGGCAACGTATAATTACCTTAAGATGCCCTGCTCTTATGAACTGAAACGTCGCGGTTTTAATTGCCTAAAAAGCATTTCTACTGTAAAGTTGTCTACGATATTGAATTTAAACTTTTAGTATGATCCTCTTTTCTGAATACTCTAGGGTGGGAGGTATTTCTTTCGATAATAATTGAGCAGTTTTCTTCCATTTACTTAACAATATTCGCTTTTATTTCAAGTTATTAAGTTACTCTAAAAGCAGTTACTGTTCATATCTTATTGATGTATTTAATTTTCATTTAAAGATATCTTAAGGTTGTATTTCACTAATGTATTTCAAAATCTTGTAAATATTCCAAGTCATTATGTTACGCCAGCAACAATCAGCGTTGGTACTGCCAATGTATTCGAAGTTCTTTTAAAATATTTCAAACATATACATTCCATGGAAAAATTAAAATCAAAAATAGGTAAAATGTAAATTAAACAGGTAATGTTCTAACTGTTCACAATTCTGGATATAAAGCTTTACAAGTTTTAATTTATATTACAAAAAGGAACAATATTTGTGTAGTAAGCAGCTTCGTAATCATCAACAACTTATATTCTGTAAACTAAAAACAATGGTATAAAGTTTCCCGCCCTGTAGTCTGTTAGCAACAAAGCTGGGAAACTGGGAGGCGCAAGAGACTTACGTCATCCAAAATAATACATTTCACTCTGTTGAATTTTAATAAAAACAATTATATGTTCTTGCTAGCCTCGCCCTAACATAACATTGACCTTTGCAAGTTAAGATCAGGCGGTAAGGAGATCAATATGATCATTTTCCAACCTACACTTTTGTTGTACATTCTTATCTCTTATCTTATTGGTAATATAATTAACAATAGTTAAAATGAAGATCAACAACCTTTGTTGTGGCATTGTCCTTTGCTGTAAAAGCTGATGCTAAACTTTGTCAACAAATGCGTTCCACTTCTATGAATTAAGTATCAGGATAATCATAAGTTTATACAAACCACGTTGGCCAGGATGAATCAAGTAAGGTGTAAAAACTATTTACTGTACAAAAAATATTGAATTGTGAGATAGAGGTATGTCTAACAGTTGGCAAGTTTCGTTTAATAAAAAAGTAATAAAAACTTTTCCAATATGTTTTTAAGCGACAAATTATGAAAACTTATAATTTCTTATAACGCTTTATCCTTAGATCAGCTATAATTGGTCAAATTGTGTTACTATTGTAAAATCATATGTTAAACTTACACGATCAGAATATGACGTTGTGGTGGAAATTTATCCTTACACTGGCTACAATGTATAAAAATACGTCACAGTAGTGACGTTTTACTCTTAATACAGCTGCGATTCATTTAGGCTGTTGTTAAGATTTGTCCTTAAACAATCAGTAATTAAGCTGGATATGTTACTATTGAAAAATTAACTTACTTAATTGGAGTAATTTAGAATGTCACATATAGGGAGAGAAATGTTTCAGCAGAAAAATCGGGTAAGCTTTTAAAAACATTATTTGGTTGTTACATATTAGGGTTTCGAATGGTTTGAAACAGAGTTAACTGATAAATTTAAATTTA
>NW_013665985.1:212570-216616 GCF_000517525.1 Limulus polyphemus
ATATTTAACACAATAAGCTATGCTAAATATAAAATTAATCTAAACAAACGTTGATATTAAAATAAATATTTAATAATAAATTCGTTACACTGTACATACATGTTTTAATCTTCAAATTTAATGTTTTGCTTGTTTGTGTTTAAAATACACAATGAGTTATCTGCTCTGCGCTCACTACGGAATCGAACTCTGATTTTTAGCGAATAAGTCCTGCAAGTTCACTGCTGAGGCTTTATGGATTATCATAAATCATTAAATGGCAAAATTATTAAATAATTATGTATTTCAAAAAAAAAATAGTATGGTTAATTTTTTCTGTTTGGTTTCTACACAGTTGATTTAAAATAAACTTTTATTAAATTTTCAGAAACACAAAGAAAAGCTCGTAACCTGAAATTAGGATTTATTTCTTTGGTATATCTTCCTGCTATCGATTAACACATAACTCTAAATGTTTTCGAAAGGCGGCGCTAATGTATGTTTGAAAGTGAGTTTCTAATGGTAACGAGTCTTTTAAAATGATTGAGACGTGATACGTGTTTTCAAAATGAATATATATAAATACACACATACAGGCAAATTGTATTAACAGGTGGAGTTTCTGTAATATTTCGAAGAATTCCAGTGACAATAGATTCATCGCAGACTTTTTAAAATAAACAGTGTCTCATTAATCAAATATTCCGTCAGTGAATTATTTTCAGCCAATAGCAGCGACCCTTACAAAATGTAAACGTGTATTGAATAAAAAATGATCAGACAAGCGATTCGCTTACGTCCGGTGAGAGACATCGAGTATCAGCGTGGGCAACTAAGGGTTTTTGTCCTTTCAGTAAATACTTGCTACTGGAAGTTTTACACATCTCCCCTGCACGTCGCTAGTGGAGGAGGGGCGCTCGAGTCGATCATTATCTCGCCAGCCATATTCTGTTGTGGATATTCTTGCGCTAAAACGTCGGCACCAACGAATAGTTAGCTTCATTTAGGCTTGACCTCTACATATGCTTCGCTCGATCTGACCATTGTGTGTGATCTAATCAAGAGTTGTAAGAAATATGTAAGAAGGGCTACTGACGGTCACTGCTAGTGTGGAATCCTTTGTTTCTAGTAAAGCACATTTTACTTCTAGTCCGCACCGTACGGTTGAGCCGCCAAAGAAAGTGACGGCTCGCGCTCCGGTTGATCCCGCATGGTACAAGAGGCTCCGTCTGCACAAGCGTATGGATTTCGGCCAGAGTCTATCCGAGTGGGTCAAGGATAAACCCTTGAGTATCCTTCAGTTGGATCCTGCAGATAGGGCAGTGTTAAAAATAGCAGGTGAGTTTTCGAATACAGTAATAGACACCTTATTTAAATAAATTAAAATGTATAATGTATATACTGTCGAGAAAACTACGCGCAGCTGGAAAATTAGTTTCGCAGACAATGAAAAACAGTCATTTACTGAGTCACGTCACTTTTAGCCATCTATCTATGTGTAGGTATAACATCGATAAAAAGGTGTTGTAAAATAATCTGGAAGTTTTGGAATTGTGTAGAAAAATTATTTAAATGAGATCTGTAACAAGCATGCGTATGTCCAGGTTTTGGGAATGAAGTAAAAAGCAAAAACTTATTTTCACTTAATGTAGACAGTTCTAAACGTAGTACGTTTTATAAATTATATGTATATATAAGCGATATGCATAACATTTGACGATAAAACAGATCTTGTGGTCTTTATTATCATAAATGTTGCCCCATCGATTAACATAGTCGTACTCTGCACCGAGTTGGTGTTAGTGGTTCGACTGGAACACCATGTTTGTAGAATCAGTAGGTTTAATATACAAAACAATGTAGAAGAGCTGACAGAGTCCATTTTGTATTTTGGGAAATGGACTCATCATGGTTGCAGCTCGCTTCCCTTAACAAAAAGACATTTTTATTCGGTTTTTCTTGCAATATATATATACTATGTGGTTGTAGCATAACTCCAAGGCGTGTGAAGAGTAATATTGATACTTTTTTTC
The DNA here is from genome assembly GCF_000517525.1 of Limulus polyphemus. NCBI lineage: Eukaryota > Metazoa > Arthropoda > Merostomata > Xiphosura > Limulidae > Limulus > Limulus polyphemus. Next base: position 214,583 of record NW_013665985.1, read on the forward strand.
TCTTATTTTGCGAATCTTTTTGGCTGAAACTGAAAGCTAAAGTTCTATCTTTGAAAATTGACTGACTCAACTAATATACACTTGTCATCTCCAATTACTTTAACTATGTACTTGTACGAGCTACATTATAAATTATAAGAAGGACAGTGGCGAAACGATATTTTCATATTACAGACTTTCAAAAAATGCTCTTCCAAATGTTCACTTCAAAATCTTAGTCATGTTCGCATGTAAAGTAGGCCATTCTTCCCAAGCGTAGAGCACGTCCTTGAGAAAACGATGAATCATCAACCCTGTTTACTTGGATGAAATATTTGGAACCATTCAGGATTATCATGTGTGTACCTATTCATAAAGAAAGCTGAGTGTTTGTTAGTTAAGGCTAACAATAACAGACCAGTTTAGTTATGATACGCCCCAATACAGTTTTAAAAAAAGAAACTAACATTTTAAGCTTTTTTCATACACACATACCTGTTACTCAGAAAAAAGTAATTTCACGTTTATAGCTCATCAACGTGCATTTTATAATAGTTAATTTTTTAAAAATGAAACAGATCTCCGATGGTCAGAAAGTAATAAACAACGGGTTTTACAAAATATTTTGTCAGAAATCTCGTCTGTAATTATTCATTTAAGTTTGTCGATTAACCATTCATCCCTTTTTTTTAATAATCTGTTTTATCCTCGATAATGGATTCGTTTTTAATAATTTTCATTCATTGTTAAATAAAATGCTAGCAGGAGACTACTTAAAGAATCACCTTGTTGTAGAGGGTTATGTAGACTTTACCAGGGTAATATGCTACTGTATATTCATATTTCGTATTATTAACCCTAAGTTTTGAGCAATGCCAGTTTGTGTTCATGTGAAATTCTGTGTTTGAAGTTTTGCAATATCCCTTGACAACGGTTTGTTTTTTACATGTTCGTTCCAATATCGATGTCCTTTTAGCTCACAGCCGTAACAGACAGACTGGAAGGTTCTATGTGGACCGTTGTATATTTGTTTTATATCATTCGAATTGGCAGAAATGGCAATTTATAGAATTTCTTACATCTCTCATGATAAACGTTTTATTGAAAAACAGTCATTTTAATCCTATTTAATTTTATAACAATGAAAACTACTGAAGTGCTTACTTGATTTTGTGTAAATTTACTATTCATAATTTTTCTGTTTTTACACCATATGTAATGTAATCAATACTGCTTCTCTTCCCTTGTGTATTGCGTGGCGTTTCTAAAAATCGATATTTGCTTCGTGCGCATGAGTTCCGCTAATACACACCAATCCACCGCTGCATCACGTGACGTTAGGCTTAACTGATTGTTCTATGTGGTCGTAGTGACGCTGTACGTCTTTTCTCGTGCAGCCGCCAGGTGTAAACAGCTGTACGCTATAGGTGGCTTACGGCAAACAAACGAATAAAAACATTTTGTGTCGGGTTTTTTTTTTCCTTGCTTGAGAAATCATTATTTAATGTGGAAGCTTTCTATTTGTCTTAATATTGTTGTCACGTTGTTCTTTCTTAATGGGTTCTTTTTTTATTATCTGGTGAAAATAATTCAACGTCCGGCCTATTTAATGAAACGAAGTCGGTTTATTTCCACCTTGAAACGTTTTTACAAGCTTGAAGTTGAACACTACCGTAAAACATTGTAACATGTTTAGGCCTACATATGACATTATACCTCTTTAATAACAGTATTAGGACTAACACACAATCAGTCCACTTATTTCAATACTTATACAAAGTAGCGCAAACACTTTCATCTCAATAACTGTATACTTCACGGAACGTCATACTTATTATCTACGTTATAATACGCTAAAACAAAAATAACAAAACTTGATGTTAAATTAGAACTTTTTAGTAATGTGCCTTCTAGCTAAAAATATGTACTGCATATATAACTTACAACAATGTTTTCATCATCTGAAGAAAACAGAACAATAATAGAGATTAACAGTTTCGTGGAACAACAATATTTAATGCTTTGTATATATATATATATATATATATAATAGAC
>NW_013665985.1:217235-219055 GCF_000517525.1 Limulus polyphemus
GAAACCCGGTTTCTAGCGTTGTAAGTCCGCAGACATACCGCTGTTCCATTGGGGGCCACTATATAAGTGTAGTGATCGTCATTTATGTTATACTACGCCCTAGCAACATCAGTTTAACAAGTATAGATCACAAGTAGGATATTTACGTAATTGTGCGCAGTTTTATCTCGGTGTCTGTCTATAAGGTTACTTATAGTAAGTGAAATATATTTTTCACGTATCTGACCGTCTTGAGCTTCTGTATAAAATTAATTGGTCTTACTATATCACAAAAGGATAACAATGTTTTAAAGAACACTTGGATTATCTACCAGTTAAATCTTCACAGTAATGCTTTAAATAATTTTTGAGATTCTTATTATTGTCTTAAATGAGTGTTATAATTCATAATAATGCTGTCAGGAATTGTTAGGCTATTTTATTTTATCGTGAAGGAGTGCTATGCTTCACATTAATGTTTTCAAGAATCGTTCAGTTATATTATTTAAAGTAACAATTTAAACAATAGTTGGGATACTTAATGCCGTAAAAAGTTAGATTTTTCGATAATGGTATAGTAGGATGTTATTAAAGTTGGTTGTTATTTTCAAAAGGGAGTGTCTGAGTTTTAATAAAGTTGTAAATAACTCTTTGGGTTATTTATTTCCGCCAATAGGAAATTCTGAAATTCTTGGTATCTGTGTGCATATTTGGTAAAGTTGTTTAACACAGCAATAAAGAAGTGTTCAAGTTCAAGTGCTTACTACTGCCACAAGGGATGGTTTATGTTCTCTATTACCATTTGGGATTTTTAAGATCACTTGTTATACAGTAAAATATCTTTATAAGGTATAGGTAAGAATACCACATGTTATATTATTTATTATCATCATAAATGTTTTGATTACTAAACAATTTAAGGATCAGAAGGTAGTACAGGAATTAGATATTAGCATGAAAGAATACCGTGATAAACGGCTTTATAAAAACTTCATTGGATTAGATGACATCCTGTTGGTACTCTAAACGATTTGTTTGTTATTAAGCGCAAATCTGCATTGCAGGGCCCGAACTTCGAATTATAGCGTTAAAAGCCCTCACGTTCACCGCCGAGCTAACGAAACATCTATAAAAAATCTCTTGAAACCTAACTGCATAGCTGGATCAGTCAAGACCCAGCTTATGAATAAGGATAACATATTAGTCTTGTTTTTGCATTACAAGAAAAATAAACTAACTTAAGCAACAGTCATGATCCTGATATGTAGATAGAGGTCTTATTTTCTTACTCCCTTGCTCTCAGGTATTTCTGTATCTCATAATTTTATAAAGTTGTCTGTGTATTTCTTACCCCCCCCCCATTCCTTTTGTATATTTCCTTAACCATAATGCTGCAAGTACATCTATAATAAACTTCCGGTTTGTTTAATAGTAATTACAGGTGAATGCCTCCCCCACCCCCTTATTATATACAATCTTGTCAGCTGGTTAGTTGGGTGGGCTACACTGACCTTGAGGTGATAGAAGCCTCTGCTAAATTATCTGTTACTTTCAACAGTGTAGTGGAGGACATTATCAGAGTTCGTGAGGTCTATTTTAATCTATAGTTAATGTGGTTATTGCAGTATTTCAAGATTTGGGTTGGTTTTAGCCGCGGTATAGTGGCTCATAGAATTGAGTTTTTTTTGTGGGGGGGGGGGGGTCAGTTATTATTATTATTTTCACGTACAAACGTTTAGCTCGTAGCTCCGTCATCTCTTGACCGATTTGAGATGTAATTACAGTTTTTGGACCCAGGAGGTCAAATACTTTCGATTGATATATTTGACAATGCCCAAGGT
>NW_013665985.1:219206-223276 GCF_000517525.1 Limulus polyphemus
TGTTGGGCATCTTTTTACTAACGAATATTGGCATTGATTGTAACATTATAACACATCCAGGGCTAAATATGGTGATGGGATTCAAATTGTGCCAGGCTATTTCCCCAATAGATTGTATTCTGACAGAATAGCTTCTTAAGAAGTATTTTCCCTGTATATTGTACTCTGACGGAGCATCTTGTTCAGAAACATATTCCTAATAGATTATGCCCTGACGTACTAGTAGTTGTTTTAATATAACTTGAGGACAACACGTGACCCAACAGTCCTTTAAGGGTCTATTTAAACACCCACCCTAGCGAAATGTAACAATTAAAACCCGACCTTTATTTTTCAGGAAGTCATCGACCCCCCTCTTGTACTTCTTGTGAATTGCTGGCGTCTACTACTGCCGATGGCAACTCATTCTATAAATCAGTCACCCTGTTAGAAAAATTGAACTCATTTAACTAGAGCTTAGCCTGTCGTTTACAAATCTTAAAATTGTGCACTCTCGTTCTAATATCTTCAGAATATGGCACAAATTAATCAGAGGCTTTATAATACGGATCCCTCCAATAAACTTGTAAACTTCAACAAGAGAAAATAAGTAAAAGAGATCTTAACTTGCTCCATAAGATAACTTTATATCCTCGGAATCAACTTAGTAGTCCTATTTTGAACCTTTTCCAATAAGTTAATATCATTTCTTAGTTAAGGAGATCAAAGTTTACGCAGTTTTCCAGAAGTAAGTCAGTTTTAATAGCATTACACGGTCCCGAATAACACTTGAGTGACAAAAAAAAAATTCAAACAAATATACTGTTAACGTTGCAATTAAGCCCATTAATTACTTTCGGCGATCCCTGAGCATTTTACAGAAAAAGTGAGCGATTTCACAGTTATTTGGGCCCCTTTGGCACAGCGGTATGTCTGCAGACTTACAAAGCTAGAATCCGGGTTTCGATAACCGTGGAGGCAGAGCACAGATAGCTTATTGTGTAGCTTTGTGCTTAATTACTAACAAACGATTATTTGGGGTCAGTTTTTTACGTTGAGTATTGTAAAAGACAAAATCATTTCAAGCAATATGTAGACTTCCCCGGCTGTGAATGGTACATAAAACAAGTCGGTTTATATGGGTTAATATGGAGCAGAAGGAATTCATTTATTAGTAACAGGTAAAATACAATTTTTTCAGACTTTATTTCCGGATGATTTATTATAGTGGTAGGCACTAAAAGAAAATTTGGAACCGGGTACCCGTTGTAAAAAATACCCAAGTTCTGCTCGAGTAATAAATAAGTAAAAAGAAAAAAACTTGCATTGAACTGATTGCAGATGTTAGTTTGAAGTGTATAGTACACAGTTAACTATAGACTTGTGAAACCTATTTTAGTAGTGCAACAGCAGTTTAAAACTCGTCTTTATTACTTTAGCAATGAGACCCACGAGTTCACCTGCATTGTTGTCATATTGTCTACATTTTCTTTATAATTAACACTCTGGTAGTAAAAACAGATCCGCGTCAGGTGGAATAATTAAAAATCCGATGGGTACCAGGGTCCTCAGGCACCCGTGCCGATCTAGTTTATTAGCTGGCAGAAAACACTTGTTAAGCCTTGTATAAATAAACTGCAAACTTTTATAAAATAACGCGTAAAACCATTTCATTTTTGAGTTATTAGTTAAACTATCCGTAAATATTTGTAAACTAAATTGAAGAACAGAGCTTTTCAAGAGAATCACGTGGTATGAACACTCAGCGAAGATCCTAGAAATTTTAAGAATGTGCACTTCAACAAAACGCGTGGGCTGTATGCCATAAATTTGCATTTTTAATCTGCATTGTGAAAAAGTAAACTTGATTTTAACGAAAGATGGGGGCTAGTGTTTATGTTATGGAGGTGAAACTCAATAAGACTAAGTGATTGAGAGAAATTAAGTTATTATTTATTATGTTCTCAATGCTTCACATGTATGTGAGTTAGTGCTTACACGGTGTTCGTTGTTTGTTACTTGCTACGGACAGGCTACCTAGCTCTGCTATTTATGTATTATTGTGGATATTACTCAGAGTGTTACTTTGTTGGCCTTTTAGTCAGTTGTTTCAGAATAGCATTATCAGTATGAAGACTAGAGTAGCAAATAATATAACGACATGTATTATCAGTACAGTACCTCGAATAAATGAACAATATAACTACAGGTATTATCAGTAAAATAACACGAGTAACAAATAACAAAACAGCGACAGGTATCAATACAATAACTAAAGTAACAAATAACGTATTGGCAGGTAGTATCAATACAATAACTCGATTAACAAATGATACAACAACAGGCATTATCAGTACAACAACTAAGTAATAAACAAGGCAACGACAAGTATAATCAGTACAATAACTATCGTATTAACTGAAGGGCAACAAAAAAGCGAATCAGTTTATTTTCAATACAATTCCTAATACACCAGCTTAAGTATTAATAGTGCGATGATTTAGATAATGTCTAGATTACAATAACTAATAAAATGACCGAAAAAACATCAGTACCGTTACTAGGTTGTTTATGATGAAAAAGTATGGGGCACTTATTTTTGGTGGGTACCTAATATCTTTCAATGACTTGAAAAATACGCATATTTAATTCCCCCACTTTTCACGATTGCTAAGAGAGGGCGCTTCATAACTATAGAGTGATTCAGGCGGGATATATTCTGACTACACCTACTGGAATGAAACAGTCACCGATTATTTAAGGATATTAAGAATACACGTAGGATCTATTTTTATCTTTAACATTGCAGTAACACTTGACCTGTATTGTTTCTGTATGTTCTCCTTAATTTTTTATTACTAAATTTGTTGATTTAATAATTTATTAATATAAATTTATTCCAAGAACTTGTGAGTGAAAGCAAAGAGGAATATGTTAATCACATTTCCCATATTCAGTGGGGACATTTTAAAAATTGACAAGAAAGTATTTACGCAACTTGAAACAGAAAAAATTACTAATTTCACTACCCCGCAGTAACAGCTGCTATACACATTACCAAATGAAATGTATTTTATACAAATTAATAACAGTTTGTTTGTTGTTAAGCGCAAAGCTACACAATGGGCCTTTGGCACTCTGTCTACCGTGGGTATCGAATCTATGATTTGAGCCTTTTTAGTCCATAACCTTACCGCAGACATAACGGGGATAAAATATTTGTTTGTTGCTAATAGTAAAGCTAAGCTTTCTGTGATTTGTCCATCACGGGTATCGAAACCTGATTTTTAGCATTATAAATATAAACCCTCAGAGTTACTTCTGAGCCACGGAAGGGGGGGGGGGGGCTCCATAACAACGCCGAAAGAACTCTAAAATATCCATAAAAAGCATTATTAGGTAATGATTTGCATATTAAAAAACGCCAGTCAACGTTAAAAATAAAAATATAGTAGGTATACTTCTAAAAAATTATTTTTATTGTTTTATTGCCCCTTCTTCTAGTTATTAAATTTGTTGACAGGATTTTGTAAGTTTTTTTAATTTACTGTACAGCTCGGAAGAGTTGGAAATATGACAAATAGACATTCGTGTTATGTGTAACATATGTAATAAGTATACACGAGTTTCAGAAGTTATTTATATAAACGTTACCTTCACTTTCCAAATGAAATAATTACCAGTATCTGAACTCTATAGAGCTTATATAATAACCTAAATGTTTGCACATTAATGTATAAAAGTGTGTTGAGGTCTGTCTTATGTTTATTTATATACAAAGTGTTACCCATTACTATTAACTTACGATCAGACCAAGTTATGTACGTAGAGAAACTACAAATCAACCTGGCAATCAATACAGCTAATTAAATACACCTTGTTTACGTTTCTTCTTACAGTGGTATATCATAACGATCACTGTGATGTTATGAATTTATATAGTTACATGCATTGTTGTTTCAACAAACAATATATTATGTCGTAAATAAATCAGTTTCGCTTCCTTTTTATTTAGATGAAAAAACCCGAACAATTTATATATCAAAAACATAACAATTATTAAATGAAATAGTCCCCATTATTATCGATGA
>NW_013665985.1:223856-225256 GCF_000517525.1 Limulus polyphemus
GATCTCTGCATTGACAGTTCGTTGTGAATTGAGGAGTTCGAAATGAGTCCAGGTTTTGAGGTCGGATGTGGTTTTTGTCTGGGACTGAGCCATTGTTTTTGGCGTTTAATATTCGCATAGTGTCCATTTTTCATCACCGGTGACAATTCTGTCCAAAAATGGTTCACGTGCATTACGCGTGTTACGTATTAGAATTTCGAATAGACCGAAGCCGAGTTAAATAATTTAAATTTAGTAGTTAAGTTATACTTTGGATTTAGTATTTAAATATATGCTGATATATTAGTCAATTTACGATATTTGCCAACAAGATTGATACACACAGTTTTCGTTTTTAACACAAATACGTTTTAATATACACACAACAGTACAATTTACAATAACAATTATTACAAATAGTTATTACAAACAATGATTCATAAACAAAAGTTTCACAAACTTACAAACAATATAAAGTTTTCTTTATAGTTTGGAACTTCCTTGATATCTTATCGAGGGTTTACGATGAACGAGTTGATGTAAGTACGATTCGCCGGGAAGCTAGTTAGCTTTGTCTTCTTGGCCACACACGCTGTTTCCACAGTTGAAGTTTGTAATGTTTTCGTAAAAAATACTAATGCCCGATGAGAATCCACTGAAGTTAAACGATTTGTAATGTTCGAAATTTATAAATATTCCTGGTCGAATATCTTAAATTTTCCGATTGATAAGCTTTGATAGCTTTCAGAGTTTATAGTATGCTGATTATAGCGAACTAATAATAGACGCTCCTGGCGGTCCCATTAGTTATATTTTCATACACATATACATTGTTGACTCTTACTCTCGAGAATCTTCTACAACTTTGGAGTAAAGGCGGGAGTTGCGCAATACATATCTAACACTACAAGCTATGCATGCTTTTAAATATAAACTCAATCTAAACAACGTAGATATTAAAATAAATATATAACAACAAATTCGTTACACGCGGCAGAAGAGACTAAGCAACGTTCACACGTTGGAAACTATGATAATCGGAGAGTTCGTGAGGCACACAAACACTTTCTTTATGGAGTTTTCCCATATTCCTTAGATGTTTACGTATTGTTTCATGAGAGACATGCAATTTCAGAGCCATTTCACGAGTGTGTTGTCTTGGGTTAGACTCAACAAGCGTCTTCAGAGAATCAATATCAATCCCAACATGTCAGCCCCTGCCATCACAGTTTTTAAGGCTGAAATCAGCTGAACGAAATTTGCTGAACCATCGTTGACACTTACGACCGTTCAAAACATTTCCATAAACTTCTTTGTGGCTACAGAGGCATTGTTTCCCTTCTTGTATTGAAATAGCATTACATGTCCAATTTGTGTCTCGTCGTGTGCCAACACTATAAGGGATTAGAGTATACTAAACT
>NW_013665985.1:225284-229498 GCF_000517525.1 Limulus polyphemus
TTACACATTATATAGGCTACACTAACGTGACGTTTACGCGATTCATTTAACTATTATACGTGATGTACGTTGTTTTTTTTTTGGGGGGGGGTAATGAAATTGCTCCAAAACGCGACATTAATTTCTGGACGAGCTAATATATATATACGTGTGCATACAAAGTATTTTATATGTTCTATTATAGGTGCTGCTTGTGTTACAGTGTGTTACTTTAATTGTGGAATTTGTCATGAGCTCGCATACAAATGTTAAATGGGTTATATTTTGATGTTGATATAAAAAAATAGATGAAACTGTACATTAAGCTTTTCTACAGAGGTTGGCATATTATATATAAAAAACGTCAAGTTTTAAAGATGTCTAGCATTCCTCTCCATCTATGTTTCTACTGAAATCACTCATTGTTCAAAAAATGAATCACGATTGTGCTCTTGATTATGAAATCATTAATAATTTCAACACTTGAAAATGGTGTAATCTTGGCCACAACAAGGGAAGTGTCATTCAACAAATAAACTATTATTGCCTTCTTTTTTATTTTCCTGACCGTAAGGGCTTGGGGACACAGAGATGACGTCTGTCTATCCATCTGTATACATCTACTTTCCGCACAATAATCGGCAAAAGTTAATCACACTTCACGAGTAACTTCCCTCAGGGTTGGGCAAGAACCCAAAGGTCTAGGTCACCATTGAAGAAATAAATTTTATTTTCGCATGAAAATTAGAATTTTAAACGGCAAATTTTATTCGGACTTCGCAAGTCATTTCCCTGGGGAATAGAGAAGAATCCTTTTGAATGTTGGATTAAAATAATTATAAATTTCATTGTATATGTCATTGGTTAAGCCATATTTGGAGTATAGTGTTCAATCTTGGGCTTCTTACCTTAGGAAGAAAAGTGAATTATTCGAAAGGGTTCAGAGGAGGGCTACTAGGATGATATATGGGATGAAAAGATTGTCATACGAAGACAAGTTAAGATCTCTTAAAGTTTTCTCTTTATAAAAGAAGAGTCGGAGAGATCTGATTGAGGTGTTTAAGATTGGTAAGGGAATTGGAAGTATTGATGTATCATATTTTTCCGTATTTAGTGATGAGAGTGGTAGGAGTAATTTTCAGCTAAGATTAATTTTTTTTTTTTAACAGGGTGGTTGGCCTTTGAAATGGTTTACCTGCAGATGTTGGGAGTATAGTTAATTTATGGGAGTTTAAGGGAAGGCTTGATAAGTATGTGAATGATAAGGGCTGGCTTTGAATGTTTTATTTTAAGGATGGGATGGTTCTTTGTTGTCTTTAAGCTATATGTATGTAAATTTGGTTTCTGTACCATAACAATAAAATACACACAAAACATATTAATCAGAACACCAAAATCTAATAGCTATTAATAGTTTTTTCATTAGTACTGGTTTATAATAACTTCGCTGGTCATTGGTGAATTATGACATATGTATTACAAAGAATTTATTAATACAAAAGTAATTTCGATCGATCTAACAGTGAAACATTAAAGGTTTTATTCCTTGTTTATTCATTTTAAGACCTAAATGTGCTTTTTTAAAGCTATTACGTGTGTATTGAAGCAATATTTCGTGTAACTTTATACATGGAATTATAAGACGTGTACATTGTTTACTTAGCACCGTGTCCTAATATATAAACCACTTGTATGAATCGTCACTTGGCTGAGTACACAAACTGATAGATAGTGTAATTTCCTCCGGAAATTAACGCTTTTCAAAAAAGGCAGCGACATCATTAGGGCAATTAGTACCTATGTATATAATTTTGAAGCGTGTCTTATCTTTAACGAAAAATATTTCCAAATCATTCCGAATCAAGGGCCAGGAGAAAAAGAGAACGTGTCTTAAGCGAGGTCAATGCTTCAATGTTGACTCTCTCTGTTAGAATGACACTTGAGTTACTGTGGTCATCATTGTTTGTACTTAATTTTCTGTGACAGTGTGTTTGTTATTTCGTAAGGCAGGTTTCGATTAAATGCAGCGTAATCTGGCTTCTAGGGTGAAATTATGAGCCTTTAAATAATAGAAATAAATCATGAGAATAATTTCAGGGAAAGCTGGGAAGTTGGGTGTTTAGATATTCTTACTTTCTGTTTATACTGATGTCTTTTAGGAATATTTAGTTACATATAAATGTTAGATTCTATGATGATACAAATATTTTATGAATATCACTGTCCAGTAAAAATTAAAAACGAAAAACTGATGATTTTATACACGTAATATGTATACTCCTCATCGGCGTTGTTGTTGGTTTCTATAGTTACTTAATTAAGTAGTGCACACGTCCTAGTTACTATTCCCTTGTGTGAACATATCTGTAAAACGTTTTTTGTGTCTACTTTGTAACTGACTTCTCTCTTTCTAATCACTTGCTCACGTTTTCCGTCTATCCAGCTGTCTGAACGATGTGATGAGTTTTTATTTCTTTATTGAAACACCTTGATAATTTTCTTATATCTCGTAAGCCTATCTCCTTTTTGCTGTTCATCACATTATTTTACTTAAATTTTGTCTTTCTGTCATTTTTTGTTAATTATTTTTCCAGATTTTTATTATAATTGATCTTTAATGATATCCAGTAATCTCTATTTGTACTCATTTTCCAATCTGACTATTTTTACCAATTATGTTTTCCCGGAGGTATGAAAATTCTCTCCTGGTGTCTCAGTGGCAAGTATGAGGGTTTAAACGCTAAAAATCGAGTTTAGATACCTGCAGTGGGCATAACAAAACAGCCAGTTGTGTGGTTTTGGGCTTACCATCAGCAACAATAAAAAGAAAAAGTGAAAATCGAATTTTTTCTCATTACTGTAGTTGATTTCTGATTTTCTCTGTTCCTTATATATCTCCTTTCAGCAATTCCTTCCCTTTTCATTTATGCTCAATTTCCAATTTCCCTCTATTTGTCTGTAGTCAAGTTCTGTTTCAGTATATCTTTCTTTGTTATTTTTGGGCATTTTTCTTTACTTGGTCATGTATTTCTTGTTTTCTTTCATTTCCTGGTTTACTACTTTCTCATGACCGTCTGTCCTCTTTCTCATTGCCTTTTTATTTTTCTGTTGTGTTTTTATTTATCTAACTGTAATTTCCCATTTCATTTACTTTTATTTTAAAGACTTGACGTTGCTTCATTATTTTGTCCATTTTTCTGTATGTCTTTCAGTAATTTCACAATTTATCTAGGCTTATCCAATTATTTCTCCGAATGGTCAGTGTATTAATTATGTTTGTTTTGTCAGCGACATAATGTCTTCTTGGATTTTTCATCAGTGATTATTTTATTTCAATTCATCTTTGTTTGGAAAATTTCATCTAGAAGATATTAATGGGATTTTATATAACGCAAATGACAGCAGACTTGATTGCTGTAGAAACTACCTGTTCGTTCCATTTTTGACAGGCCTTCTACATTTCTACTGTCTTACGTATTTTACTGCCTTAGTGTCACACAAGTCTTCTGAATTTTGCACAATTTTTTTTTCTAATAATTATCTTTAGATTTAGTACAATCTCAGTGATTAACCACGTTTTTGTTTATGTCAAAGCGTCATATTAATATATTCTGTAATTGTGCATTCCTTAGAGAGCTATTGCGATAATTTATCATTGCAAGTTTTAAAATACGAAGTCATTACCAACATATATATATTTAAGTTTCAAAAATAAACAATTGTTTTACGCTTTTAAACTTTGCACTATAACTAGAATGCATATAGGTATCCTGATACAATCAAGTAATTAGGGTGTAAATTTCAATTCATTTTTTTAACTATTCAAGTATTCTTACTACATGAGAAGACAAGTTTTTCTCGTAGCCCAGGTTCCTAAAGGATGATGACGAATATAGTATTCATTGTGTGGGGCCAACACACACACTCCGCCTAGTGGAAGGAATAAGAAGGTGTTGCTTAGCAACACCGTAGGTTAATCTGAAGCGCGGTAAATACAAGCTAGCTCATTGTATATGATTAGCCAAGTCTTTTGAAAGATACTAAAGTTAATTCAAATGAATAATAATATAACAAATAACCGAAGTTAAAAATAAACATAAATAAATAATAATATTTTATTAATACTTATGCATAATTTGACTTGCAAATAACATGAATAGACTTAAAATAAGACCCAAAACTCGAGCGCTTTCGAATAGTTGACTATTCTTCTTCAGGATAACATAGTCAACTAT
>NW_013665985.1:229570-231312 GCF_000517525.1 Limulus polyphemus
ATAGTTGACTATGTTATCCTGAAGAAGAATAGTCAACTATTCGAAAGCGCTCGAGTTTTGGCTCTTATTTTAAGTCTATTAAACTTTATATTTGATCCTTTGTGCTAACTCTTTTATCAAAATAACATGAATAAAATTTATAATAATTACAATTTATAAGATTACGTATTATAAGATATTCTTATAATTACTAATGTAGGTCCGACATGGTCAGGGCGCTTGATTAGCAATTTGAGGTTCGTGGGTTCGAATTATCGTCCCACCAAACATGCTCGCCCTTTCAGCCGTGGGGGCGTTATAATGTGACGGTCAATCTCACTATTCGTTGGTAAAAGAGTAGCCCAAGAGTTGGCAGTGGGTGGTGTTGACTACCTGCCTTCCCTCTAGTCTTTCACCGCTAAATTAGGGACGGCTAGCGCAGATAGCCCTCGTGTAGCTTTGCGCGAAATTCAACACAAACAATGTAAATTTCTCCCGTTGATGTGGTTGCTTGATCCACTCAAGAACAGAAGGCTAGGTTGCTATTTCACCACTTCTTTTTAATGACAGTAAAGTTACTTCAAATAAAAATAATAAATAAATAATATGGTGTAAATTAATCCTTACTCAAAAAATTGAGCTGTAAATGACGTAAATAAAATTGATAATAATTACGATTCGCTTAATTAATGTAGTTCGCACCATTATTGAGCGAAAGGCCTCGTCGGCAATGGATATGGCAGATAGGGTGACGTCTTTGCTTTCACTGATATATTCTTAGAATGTGTAATGATAACGAAAAAAAAAGAGGGTCGTGGCAAAATGTCATTTATATTAGGTGTGTAGTCAATTTAAGTATTGTATTTAGATGAGGAGTTGGAATTAAAGTCCTTGTTTTATACTTGGGACTTCTACTTACAGTATAACGATATTCCGTTATACTATAGCCCAAGTTTATGAAAACGATTTCAGGAAGACAGTTTTTGAGATCCAAGCCTTCGAAACCACTATTATCGTGATAACCTTATATGCTTCATGGACAGGTGACTAATCCACCAACTTCAGCTATCTTGTTTCCACCAACCGACCAGTCTTGTTTAGTACATACTTAATTGTGTATGCATAAGCCATTTGAAATCGTTCAGTTTGCAAACACACCAAGGCTTAAAGGGACAGCATACTTAGTCCTTTATCTCCGATAGGCTTTCAGTCATTTTCGGGAGGCGGGGAGGTGTTATGCAGTTCAAGAAGACTCCTGGAAGTTTCGGGAAACTTAGGCTGTCTGGTTTCAACCGATCGTCAAATTCAATCGAAATAATATACTTACAGTAGTTAAAACCTAAATGGGCTGAATAAATGTTTGCCAAATTAACATTCCACCACACCTATGTTCAGTCGGGAGGAAATTGATGTTCTTCCATATAAAAACAAAACGTGTTAATTTCTAATACGAATAGTGATTGTTGTTAAAGCATACAGCATAACTAACAAGGGTTGACTGTATAATATATTTATGGAATTTTTGAGTCGTTATAAGAAGCCTAACTGTATTTTTTTTTTGGTTTGCTGACCCAAGCTGTGCTGATGAACCTTGAATAGACGAAAATGCAGTACACAGCAGTGGGTACAACCAATCAATGAATGAATTAGGCTATTACGTCACAGATTCTCTTTTCAATTTTACCCTTGGTGAATAAGATAATAAATCTGCAACATGCACATATATATATATATATATATATATATATATATATATATAAGTA
>NW_013665985.1:231910-233358 GCF_000517525.1 Limulus polyphemus
TACGGTAGTAAGTAAGTATAATAAATTACTTGTCAACATAGCTACATAT
Source organism: Limulus polyphemus (assembly GCF_000517525.1). Classification (NCBI taxonomy): domain Eukaryota; kingdom Metazoa; phylum Arthropoda; class Merostomata; order Xiphosura; family Limulidae; genus Limulus; species Limulus polyphemus. The sequence goes on from NW_013665985.1 coordinate 231,960, forward strand.
ATATATATATATATATATATATATATATATATATAAAGGGTCGGCTATGTTGAAACTAACAAGAAGGATTGTTTATAACGTATATCGCTAAGTTCCTTGATTCCAAAACTGAGTTGTAGGTTTTACTTTGATATACACACACAAACTAACTGTAATTTCCATTTATGTATATTATTGAGTGAGTTCTCTTAGATTATTCGGAAAGAAGAGTGTAAAGCCCAGCCCACTTAATCACTTAATGATAACAAAAGATTCTATTTTTTCAACAAGTTCTACAAATTTCACGTAATAACCATACGTTTACCGAGCGATAGGCCTAACTTTCAAATAATAAACAGTTACTTGGTAATATTCTCCTGTACTTACGGTACTCTTGTATTTCTAGTACTTCGTTAAACCACAAACTCGTATTTCATCAAAATGAAGTAACAGACAAACCGACTAACGAACTCGCTAACTCAGTAGCAAAACAAGTCTTTTCTTATATCACCTAACTTGTTTTAATCGTTCAAGTCGTTTCATACACTCTCAAGAAAGTTCTAGTCATTATGTGACGTAAAAAAAATCCTTCTAGCAAAAAAAGAAAAGTCTTAAGTTAAAACTTAAAAAAACATAGCATAGAATAATATTTACCTACCATTTAGGATCGAGTTATACCATATTTTCATGAAACTATGATGAGAAATACAGAAACAAACCTCACAATAGGTTAGGGCGGTGTTTTCCAAACTTTAATTAGATGCGCCCCCTAACTCAGCAAAGTTTCCGTTGCAGCCCTCCCTCTCACATTAAAATAATTTTCGCAAGTGATAACATCAAAATTAACGTTTTCTTTACCTGTTTTTAATAATTTTTTAAATGAAAAAATGCATGCAAGGAGTGAGTAAGTGCGAGATAAAAAAAGCTTTGAGAGCAAAGTGATAGTTTTGTAAGATTATCGTTGTCTCCAACTCTTCTATTTCTTCCGTTGTTATTTATGGGCTCTCTCGCCAAAAGGCCACTCCCCCTGGGGTGTACCCCACAGCTTGGAAAACACTGGGTTAGGGGGTTTAACATAATATAAAGCAAAACGGAAATATACGTTTATAAAAGATTTTGTGGCGATCACTACTACCTCAGTTATTATAATAATAATAAAAGGATGCACTAAAGATATTCATAACAAGATTTGAAGATCTTAAACAAAAATGTTAAATGTCGGTACTTTAAAAAAAGTTTTATACACGTCTCTATCACACGAAATACATGCAAGTAGTAGTGTTTTAGGTTCTAAAGAAATACGAGAAAATCTCAGTGTTATATATAAAGTACACATAGTTTATTTTAAATATTAAACTACAATAATTATATGTTATGTGCAGGGGCGTATCTACGGAAAATAGCGCCTTTGGCAAGCACT
>NW_013665985.1:233515-245898 GCF_000517525.1 Limulus polyphemus
AGCAAGATCACAGAGTCTGCCTTGACCCATGGAGGCTCTCAGATACGAAAGTATTAGTTTTAACTTGCTGAATGATCTCTCACAGCTGGCGATGAAACTGCGATGGTTAGCATTATCTGAATAGCAATGTGAAGATTGGGGAAGACGCTCTCATCTCCATACTGAACAATGAATTCGAGAAGCTCTTCGGGTCTTGATATTTTCATGTTGGCCCGACTTGATAGCAACATTCTGCAATCCAAAATTTCTTCACATAGCTGCTGTCCATCAACACCAGAGCTGTACAATTCGCCCAAATGTTCGCACTTCTTCTTAAGTCGTTACTGTCGGCGCCGTAACACAGTCCCTCGACATCGAGAAGGAACCCAAACTTGGCGTCAGTTGTCGTGCAAACGAGCGAACCTTTCGTCATTTCTCTGTGAAGACGGTCGAGTGTTTCCTTCATGTCTCTTTCCATTTCCTCCTTGGCTATTAACCCAGCGTCTCTCGAGTTCTCATCAGCCATTCGTTTCTTTCGTCTCTGACGTCTTTCAACTTCAGTATTCCATTCTTGACAGACAGCGAGTCCTTCTTCAAGTGACTCACTGACCAACACTTCTCTTTCATCATCAAAATGATCTCGGAGGTATGTGGTCATGTTGCTCCCAGCACCGTATTTTTACCTAATAATTTATATAAGTGGTTTAAGAATCCGGCCATCCTAGTGCTTCTCATCCATGATAATCAAAGACAGATCATACATCTGAAGAAAATTCTTTTTTCGCTCTTCGAGGATGGCTTGTCTGACTTTAATAGAAACTGCTCAGTGGCGCCCAGGGTACGTGCCATACCTTAGGTACGCCACTGTTTATGTGAGCTTATAAATATAGAATATAGGTTTGTGGAGCATGTGACATCTAGCCATTTAAAGCTTACACATTTTAAACACCTGTTGAACTGAAGTACATTTTATACAAGTTTAAACAAGACTTGTTGAAGAATTCAGCCTAAAGGACAAATCTTATTTATTTCACGTAAGTTTAGTTAATTGGAGAATTACATCTAAGCAACAAAACCAGCTTGTTTGGAAGAAGTTTAGCCAAATTAAATTTTAAGAAATTGCCCGTAGTAAATTAGTTTATTATTGAAAAATTAAATATATAAAGCAACAGAAAGGGTATGTTTTACATAAAGTTATTTAAAAACTTATTGTAATTTATATAATTATTAATTTTTTATATAAGTTTATACGTAGAATTGGATCTAACTAACAAAACTGGTATATTTAAGATATCTACATTATGTAACAGGAACTCTCCTATATAAAATAAACAATGGTATGTAAAATGTTATTTAGGCTTATATGATTAATATTAAAATTTTCCACAAAAATGTTTTAAATTATGACAAGGTACCCCAGCCATCTTCTAAGGTCAGTTACGCAGATTTTGTTGTAATAGGATTACATAAGGAACTTTTATCTGCAGGCTAGCCCCCCAGTGGCACAGCGGTATGTCTGCGGACTTACAATGCTAGAATCCGGGTTTCGATACCCGTGGTGGCCAGAGCACAGATAGCCCATTGTGTAGCTTTGTGCTTAATTACAAATATATATCTGCAGGCTAAATCTTTTTTTTAATAATTTATTTATGAATCACAATTTCGTAACGGAAAAAGAGTAAGTGACTTGATTTTATGGTTGATAGATGGCGCACAAGTATATAGATAATGCTAAAAAATGTCGGTTTGCCAATTTACAAGAATAGCTCACAAAATACGGAATTGGAATGTTTATAACTTTATACTCACTAGTGATGGCATTTGATTTATAATAATTTAGTATTAGCGTTAAGGAAGCTAAGCTGTCCATTACCTGTATAATTCATACATACTTTATAAGTAGTAACGTTGTTCGGCCAATAATACTATAGCCAGGTACGTACGCAGAATGTTTGAAAGGGAGTTTGAGATCAAAGGCCAACGCATATTTTGCGAAGCACAATCAGCATGCAATGCTACGGGGGTCTGAAAATTTGTAAAAAAAGAGGTGCTGTGAAATTAAATGTGGAAGCAATTTTTCATGAAATCTAGCTTAAATAATTGCATGGCTGTTCATATAAAATCCACAAACATCCAATGAAGAGTCAACAAGTCATCATTTTGTTGTAACACTGCATGTGGAGCTAGACACAAGTTAGCATAAGTATGTATGTTTTGTTATAGTAAAGTACCTTACTATCTACATACAAAATAGTCATTAATTGTTAAATTATATTGTTAATTTAAATAACTCTGTACAACAATAGTATATTAGCTAATTCAGTTATTGGCTATCATATACGCACATGTATGCACTACAGAAATAACATGTTAGGATGATTTTCCATAAGTAAGTTACATGTTGATAGCAGTATCATAATAATTATGTATTAAAGCTAGAGCATTCGGTCTTTCTCCGGTTTATGTACACCTCAGGTAATTATCAAACCGGTGAAGAGAAGATGCCGAATGTTCACCTGAACATGAACTTAGTGGAAGAATTGTTTTACATTACAAAAATAGGGGGTTCGGCGGAGCTCCCTCGAACCCCACCCCTCTGCGTACGTGCGTGATAGCACCTTTCATTTGTCTTTACTATGGTCAAAAATCATTTTGTATATGTATATAACGTGTTAATTTGACTAACATTTTGTTAACATATACTAGTGCGCTAATTAGACTAAACTATTTTGTCTGTACACAAATTTATTTGTCTTATGAAAGATAATCATACTATAAGGCAGTTTATTCGTATTTACTATAGTGCTAATTTGATTACAACATATTGTTCATTTTTACAGTAGTGCTAATTTGATTACAACATATTGTTCATTTTTACAGTAGAGCTAATTTAACTACAACATTTTATTCATGTATAGGAGTGCTAATTTGATTACAACATATTGTTCATTTTTACAGTAGTGCTAATTTGATTACAACATATTGTTCATTTTTACAGTAGAGCTAATTTAACTACAACATTTTGTTTGTGTTTACGAGAGCGCTAATTTGACTACAACATTTTATTCATGTACAGGAGTGCTAATTTGAATACACTTTCTTAATGTTTACTGGAGTACTAATTTAACTTCAACATTTGTTCATGTTCACAGGGACGCTAAGTTGACTACAGTATTTTTTAATGTTTACTAGGGCGAATGTTTTTCAATAATATTTTGATAACTGATAGACTAATTAGAACGTTTTGATCTTATTGATAAGAGAACTTATTTATGGAGAATGTTTTTTTTTATATTAACTAAAGCGCTCATTCGATTGTATTTTATCTTCACTAGTACATTAATTTTTTTATAACTTTGTGTTTGTTTACTACAGTACTAATTAGAATATTTTATTTATACCTACTATTGGGTGCTCATCAGAATAGAAGTACTTTCTCTTTGGACGCAAATTAAACTTTAGAACCTTTTGTTGTTGCCTTTAAAGGTAAAATTTAGATTAAAACTTTTTTTATGCATATAAGGGTTGTAATTGGAGCGGAACAATTTAAGCCCAAAAAGTTAACTACAGTATAACATTTTTATGTTCACTAGGGTTCTAATCTGACTGCAGAACATTTTGTTTACGTTAATGCTAATTACAGTATATAATATTTTGTTTATCTTTACCAAGGCAGTAATATACCATAGAACATTTGTTTGCACCTACTAGGATGTTAATAATATTACAAAATATTTATTTTTTTCACACTTATGTGTTAAATATACCGTAGAACCTTTGTTTGTTCCTACTAGAACGCTAATTAGATTACAGAACATTTAGGTGATTCTCATTTGGGTGTTAGTTAGATCATGTAATATTTTAGTTTACAGTCAGTAGTGAGTTGGGTATTTATATACTGTAGTTAAGTTTATTAGGGTGTTAAATAAACAGAAAAACCTTTGTTAGTTGAAGGTTCTTAATTAGAATGTATAATCCATTATATTCGATAGCTATTAATTAGACTGTAGGACCTTTAGTTATTAATTTGGCAGTAAGATATGTTGCTTATGAACACTATGATGTTAGTTAGATTAGAACCTTTTGCATACTGTCTCGAAAGTGTAAATTAAGCTGTATGACTTTTAGAATATTACAACTTGAGTGTTCATTAGACAATATAATTTTTTGTTTATTGTTACTAAGGTGTTAATTAGGCTGTAGAATATTTTATGATCATTATTATATTATTCGAAGCTGGACTATAAATACGACATAGTTGGGAAGTCAATAGAGTTTTTTTACTTACAAAACTGTGACTTTATACCTACTGCCAACGAGTTCAGCATTTGGGAAAGTGCAGTAAACGAAAAAATGCTCAGAACTAAAGAAAGTTTATGGACTTACAACTTGTAGACGGTATAACAGATGGGTATATGAGGACCAGTAGATGTACATTCTTAAAAAAATAAAAGCTCTTCAGTTGGGGAGGGAACTAGAATTCATTAAAGTTGCAGATAAATAACTAAAGACTTCATCTGAACGTTTGTCAGATTGTCAGATCAAATAGCATTGAAACATCAACTCCTTCTGATGATAATTTATAAGAATTAAAATGACTAGTTAGACAACTAGTGTCATAGAATGGAGAGACTAAACCGCAAAATAATAAGTGTTTCAAGTGTAACTTGAAAGGAAATATTTTTAAAAATGCAGACAAAAGTTTGTAGGTAATAGTAATTCCTCCCTCATGATGTGTGGATAATTGACATCGAGGAAGAGTGTATATTGGGAACTGACTTTATGTGGAGACATTGATGTGAGGTTAGGCTAGCTTCATATAGTTTCACAGTTTGTGAATACGAAACCTCTTTGTACTACATGACAATTACTACACCAAAGATTGGACTCTCATGACAACTAGGAGAACAGTTTTTGTACCATCCAGAATTGTTATACTCATACCAGGACTTGTTGATAATAAATTTACATCTAGTGACTAGGCTGTAATAGAACCAAACAATCTATCACGTTTTGATGGATTAATGGTTAGTAGATCTCTTATGGGCCTGAAGAATAAAAATATCATCAATGGGGCCATGAATACAATAAACCATAAGATTCAAGTCAAATCTGGATGGGACCTTGCAAGATGTGAGGCTGTACAGGTAGACCTTCTATATCAAAGAACACCATTAGTAATCACCTTTGATGCAAGATGTAGGAAGTCTGATGTCAAACCCTTACATAAAGACAGCTTACCACTTCACTTACAGAAGTTATATGACTGGAGCTGTGGATATTACAACTGATCATTGCCAGTGGTTGCATAACTTACTGAATATGAAGCTTATCCAGTGATTCTAATGACTTACGATGAAAGAGTAAAATATTTCACAATATTGATACTGAAGATGTAGCCCAAATACATCAGTATGTCAGATGCATTCCACTTGCAAAACAGGCTGAGAGTTGCAAAGAGATAGAAAGCATGAAGGAACAGGAAGTGATAGAATCTGAGTATTTGTCCTTAGGCATCACTTGTTGCACTTGTGAAGAAGAAGGGTGGATCCACATGGTTCTGCATGGACTATCAGAAGGTAAATGAAGTTACAAAAAATACTTCTATCTATCATGGCAAATAATCGTCCCATACAGCCCCAAAACAAAGATATATTGGACATAGTAGGATTCATTATGTTTACAAGAGGGATTATTATGTCTGAAATGAGAAGACATCAGTAGATAAAAACAGTGATTACAGTTAGCACTTCCCCAGTCTGCATTTTGAAGAACTCCATAATCTCCACAACTTTAGAATGGCTGGATACTTGGATGTTAAGAAGACAATGTAGTGAGTAAAAGAAAGCATCTACTTGGTTGCATGAAGAGGATCTGTGGGAATTTGATGTAAAATTTGTGAACTCTGCTGTGAGCAGAAACGTCCACGAAAAAAAAAACAGCATGGGCAGTTACAGCAGTATTGTGTTAGAGCACCATTAGAAAGTTACTGTTGATGTGCTTAGTACTCTTCCATAGAGTAACACTATGAATAGATACTTCATGATTTTATAGATAATTTCACCAAATGGTCATATACGTATGTTGTTCCTAACCAGGAAGCAGAAACCTTTGGTAAAATCTTGTCAACGAATTTGTTTCAAGATTTGTTGTCCTCTTGGAACATCACTCGGATAAGGGACGAAATTTTGAATCATACTGTGTGTAGAAATGCGCCAGATCCTTGGAACTAAAAACACCAGAACAACAGTCCTTCACCAAACTTCTGACGGCATGGTGGAGAGATACAACCACACACTGTTAAATCAATTAGCCATATTTATGGATGAACATCAGAAAACGTGTGATAAAATATTCCACTGTCACTGATGAGTTATCGTACATGAAGCTACAGGCAACACACCATCATCACTGATATTTTAGAGAGAACTAAAAGTGCCATTAGATCTTCTGTAATCTCTCCCAAAAGACAATCATGCAGAAAAGTCTTACACAGGATATTTAGAGAATTTAAGGAAACCCATCAGTTACATACAGGACTTTAGAAAAACTTAAATCAATTAGTGATAATAAGAAAAGTCATTATGATGTTAATGCCGTTAAGATGCGATTCTACTGAGGATATATGGTATGGCTTTACAATTCTCGCCATAAGAAATGACAAACTCTAAAGTTAAGCAGGTGCTGGGAGTTGCCACATGCTGTACTGAAAATAATCAATGTCGTGGTTTACAGAATCTAGAAGGATAAGCGATCCAAACCAAAAATCATTAATTGTGATCGTCTTTGGAAGTAGGTCGGTGAAAGAACGGTCAACTGGATAATTCCAAAGAAGAACCTGTCATTGTAAACTCAACCTGCTGAGGAGCCTCGAGTTCCTGTCGAGACTACTTCTAGAAGATCATCAAGGTTGTAGCCGCCAGTGGATTCATCTGACCACCTATCTAGGGAAAATTCTCCCAGCAGTAAGACAGCCAGTCACAATGGACAAGACATCATCCAGTCTGTATACCATAGGCATGTTAAGCGAAGACCACCAAAAAGACTTGGTGAATGGACAATTAGGGTTTTATTTTTTTTAAGGATTGTTCAGGGGACTTCACAATCCATTGTTGTAAACTGTATTTTTAATTATGTAACTTGTTAGTTAGTTAGATGATGTAGAACGCCTAGAAAGTTCTACGAATGTGACATCACGTTTTTAGTATATTCAAAGCTAGATTATAAATACGAGATAGTTGTGAAGTCTTACAAGTGATCGATACCAGAGGTTACATAACTTGTGTAATATCAAGACACCTTCCAGTAGCCCTTATGACTTAGGTTGAAGGAATAAAATATCTTACAAGATTGATACTGGAGATGCAGTTCAAATACTTCAGTTAGTCAGATGGCTTCCACTTGCAAAACAGTTTAGTTCAGCGAATTATTTGGATCAGTACTGTTTATCGCGTATATTCAGTTACTCGATCGATTATCTATAAAATTGTACAAGTACATTTGTCTTGATACCATTAACGAGGCATTTCCATTTGAACGTCATTTGTAAATTTAGGCCTACAAGTTATAACAGTGTACACGTGAAGGCAACTTGTAGAAACGTTAAGGAAGAAATAAACTCATTTGTTAACGTTACGTGGACTGGAATTAGAATTATTTTCATCAAAAAATATAAAAGAACGCGCCCAAAGAAAGAACGATGTTACAAAAATATATTTATTGTTAACTAGTCTTCCAGTTGTAATTTACTTATCAGTTATTTAGTCTTTCTTCCCAGTTGCAATGCGTTTGTCTTATTTCATGTTTAGTTTGCATTTCTACCTGCCTCTCTATTGTCTAGTCATTCATTTGTATGCACTAACCTTATTCAGTGCACAATTTTCCAATTGCAATGCTATAATCTTATCCATTTTTTTTTTGATTCTCCAAATGCAATACACTGCTCTGATCTGTTGCTTTGTCTAATAGTTGTACTTCCCTAACCCTATCCATTGTGCTAATCATTTGCTTGTAACGCACTAGCTTTATCTAATATTTTGCCCTGCAATTTTAATGCATTAGTCTTATTCATTGTGTATTCTTCCAACTGTAAAAGCAGAAACACTATATATTACATATTTTGTAATGCAACAATATATATTACCTAGTCGTTTAGTTATAACGCAGTAACTTGTACATTTACTAGTCTCCCGATTGTAAAGATGATGACAAAACCTTGTCGAAACGTTGTACATTTGCTGTTATGTTAAACTTATATGAAAGTTTTCTTCACTGCCCATCCAAGCCGTCTCCAAGGATTATTAGTCTCAAAGTGGGTTCCTCGTCATCGAATTTGGTAATGCAATAACATTATACATTTATTAGTCTCCCAGCTGTAATGCAATTGTAAGTGTCATGTGTAACTTTATAAATTTTTTAATTTTCTATTTGTAATGCGCATATTTTATCCGTTGCTTTGTAGTCCAGTTACAACTCACCAATTTAATTTGTAGTCTAATGTTCTTTTTCCAATTATAATTCATTAAGTAAATATATCAATTCTGTTGTCTTCCAGGGTATTCAGTTATGACCAGATGTTTTATCAAATTCTCAATTTTGGTAGTTTTTTTTATTTAATCAGTCCCGAATTTGTATACATGAAAATTTTATATAGATAACTTAAACATAATATATTTCTGGAAACTTTTTTCTTCTTTTTTTTCTTTCAGCATGACTCGCTTTAAACTACTGTGAATGTTCAGATGAATAAATCGGGGAACTTAAACTGTAGAGGTTTCCTTAGCTTATATAAGTAGGGCTGGGAGGATGAAAAATATAAATAACACTAGACCAAAAAAAACAGTCAGCTTGTAACCCGTCGTGAGTCAACCAGCTCTGCAGCTGTTTTAAGATGCTTTGCGAGCGGATGTTTAATTCCCATTATCCCTTTGGTACCCCATAGCCGTTAGATGGCGCCCGCATGAAAGTCCTGGGACACTCATTTGAACCATAACTTGATGTATCATGTGGTAAGACTAAAGTAAGCTAGCGCGTTGAGCTAATAAAGAACTGGGACTGGTGATTAATAATATATATGTCTGAATCATATGTTCGTTTGGCTTTTGAATTTGTAAATTCGTACATTTTATTGAATTGTTCTCCACAATATTTGTCAGCGTTAGAAGTATTTTCAGCTGGATTCAAGGAAGAAAGTATTGTTGTTTGATGCATGTTTTGTTACAACGTAACGTAACACAGACCACGTGGCTGTCGCCTACATGTGCCGGTCTTGGGCTTGGTAAGAATATTCTTTCTTCGCGGAATTGTCCGGGTTAGGCCAAGAAAGTGCGTGGTCGGACGAGGGCGGCTTATTGACTCAAGACCCGCATGATTCAACGCTGTCAGTTTGTAAAGCACACGCGTTTAGCTCGAGCCTCAACGAAACCGCGAAACGATGGAATCCCAAACGAACGACGAACACGTAACACAAGATGCTAGCCTACAACAATACGAAACGAGTCTTCATAGAATTAAAGGTTTGTACCATACTGGTTTTTAGATATATATTTTTAATTGAGATAATATTTACAGTGGACGATACTGCGCCACTTTATGAAAACCTCGTGCAGGCTCACGCATTGTAATTAAAAAAGAAAAGAAAGAGGTCTAACAGTTACGCGTAATGGTACATTAGGATAGGCCTTTCGAGCAATAATTTGGTCTTCATTTAGCAAAATTATTAATACATTCCTAACATTTTTTGTAAAAATCACGTTAAGTGCAGATTTCATCTTAACCCACAATGGACAATTAGGAGAAATGTGGCAAAAAACAGAACAAAGTGAAACATATATGATTAACGTGATTTTTATTACAAATTTTAAGCCTATTAGTTTCCAATGCTTCATTAGCTTTCTGTGTTTCAGTCGTAAACATTATTATTAATATATTATTTTATATTGATATAATTTAATTTAAACTTTAATACATTCTACTTTTATTATAGGAACTAAAATTTCTTTTTCAACAAACTATTATATATAAGAAGTTTCTACAAGAATTACTATTAGCCGATTTTCATTAAATACCTGAACAAGAAAAGTAATATAAAATATAACATTTTCTCTAAAAAGAAACAAAGAAACAGTATTTATAACTGAGAATAATGGAAAGGCCTAAGACATTTTTTCATGTTTTAATGCCACCCTTTTTTGCCAGAAACTCTTTATGATGGCAAATGAAGTTTACAAATATTTCGAGTCTTGATGTTTCGTAAAACGAGATCATTTATTAAAAAGGTTTATTCTACTTGATCTTTGGCCCTGTTACATCGTTTATTGTGAATACCAGTCTTTTTCACTTTTGAGTGCAGTAATTTTTAAAGCTACGAACAACCGTTGGAAACTAAATGAAAATCAGAAGATTTGTTCTGACGAGAAGGATTGATGTGGACTTCGAAGAGCGTCAAAAAATTATTTTTCCTTTACATAGCTCAGTATTGAGCATTTCCTATCACTGTAAAACTTAAAATGTGTACGAATTATTATCGGAATAGCAAACGTCACACGTGGTATTCGTAATAACCTTTTGGAGCTGGCAGTATCGGCATGTTTCAGACTGACCAATTGGGATGTTTTAGGTCAGTCCTTTTGAAATTCACATGCGTCAAACCTTATATATTTACTCATACGGAAGCACATATTTTATTTTCTGCGGCCGTCATTTTCAACACGTGCAACAGTACTGTCACTTGGCAGCTACAAAGATTTTTAAGTGTATTTATATTTATGCGAGTTTGTAGAATCACTAAACTGGACAATTTATAACATAATGAATAATCTGTTTTGTTAATGAAAGATAAGTGCAGCGTAGAAAGATACAAAAGGTGTTACTTACCTTTACTGGGTGTTTGTGTGGTGTTCATTATATTTTTTGCAGTAGTATTTCAATTTTCATTGTTAATATTGTCAGTAACTGTATACATATGTACAAATAGGTTACTTTTTACCTTGCCATTGCTTATAAAAAAACGTGCGAAATCTTCGATAAGTATTTATTTCATGGATATGTTTCTGTAATCATGTCAGAATTGGTTATACCTCATATTTTAAATACGTTTTAATTTTCATATCTTAGTTGAGCATCCTGTTTCTTCCCTTTGTATGTATTTTGTTGGATTGCCGGTTTTTTTCCTCTTTGTGTACCTCGTTGGACAACCCTAATTTGTCCCTATGTGAGTGCTTTGTTGGACAATCCTAATTTTCCCTCTGTGAGTGCCTTGTTGGACAACCCTAATTTTTCCTCTGTGAGTGCCTTGTTGAACAACCCTAATTTTTCCTCTGTGAGTGCCTTGTTGGACAACCCTAATTTTCCCTCTGTGAGTGCCTTGTTGGACAACCCTAATTTTCCCTCTGTGAGTGCCTTGTTGGACAACCCTAATTTTCCTCTGTGAGTGCCTTGTTGGACAACCCTAATTTTTCCTCTGTGAGTGCCTTGTTGGACAACCCGTTTCTTTCCCCTCTACATTTCTTATTAATATTAAGTTGTCCGTATCTTTCCTCTTCTGCGTGCTTTTATTGATTTTCTGTTTCTTTTTTTTTTTCATTTGTGTTTGCCTTGCTGATTGGTACGTTTCTTTTTTCCGCAATACATTGTTATAAGACATTTTCTCTCTGTGTCTGCCTTGCTGGATGGTAAGTTTCTTCCTTCGTACTGTATTGTTATAAGACGTTTTTCCTCTGTGTCTGCCTTGTTGGACAGCCGTTTCTACCCCCCTCAGCATGCCTTATTATACTGCCCGTATTTTCTCTCCCTTGCATGCCTTCTTTGACTGCCTGTTTTTCCATGAATGGAACGTTTCTTTGCATTGTTATAATACGTTATTATTCTGTGTGTGCCTTGTTGGATTGTACGTTTTTACTTTGTGCGCGGGGCATTATGTATTATTCCAATTTTTTATTAACTTAGATTCTAAGAATACTGATTTTTTTATAAATAGCTAATATTGAAAACATATTAAAGGTTACTAATTAGCTCTATAAAGTTTGAGTATAATTTTTAAACTAAATCTCAAATAATGCAGACGACATTATAACTGGGAGTTTAGAAGGTAGTTAAAGTAATATTGGTTTGCACATAAATAAAACTGCGTGTTTGAACGTTAGTGAAATTCTTGTTGTTTTATACATGAAGAAAACTGTGTGTCTGTTTAGATGGTAGTGAAACTTTTTCTTTATTTGTACATTAATAAAATTACCGTATTTCGGAATATAAGAAGCACCGGTGTATAAGACGCACCCTTATTTTGAAAACAAAGTTTTGTGGAAAAAAAAGCTACAGTCGCATTTGCAAGATTTTTTATTGAACAAAAATTCAATTTGATACTTTAGAAATTAGTATATATTGTTCTAAACACAAAATAGCTC
>NW_013665985.1:246271-247677 GCF_000517525.1 Limulus polyphemus
TAGTTATGTTTTTAAAAGAAAAATATGCTATTGTTATAAATAACATATTCAATTGAACTAAACTATGCACGCCTATTTAAATATATTTACACATGGCTTGTGTATATTGTATATATGCATATATATTATTCATACCTTCCGTGTATAGGACGCAAGCAGATTCTGGGTTAAAAATGTGCGTCTTATACACCGAAAAATACGGTATGTTTTAGCGATCGTTGGTAAGATAGTGTATTTATTTGTACATTAGTAAAACTATATTTACATGGTAAAATGGTTTCTATACGCATTTACGAACCTGTGTTTTAACAATATTAACAATTGCGTGTATGTGTGTTTGGACGATGTTAACACTTTTCTCTAAGACCAAATTGGGACGCGAGTCCTCAAATAGTAGCACAAGCTCAAGGTGTTCTCGAGAACAAAGGTATTTGTTAAAAGGAATGAGGACACCGCTGTGTAGTATGTTAATGTATTTCATTTTCATCCTGGGAGTATCTTACTTGTCTGTGTGTGTGTGTGATGAGAAACATTGCCAAGTAATAACTTCTGCATTATGTATAAAGAGTGACTTTACATCTTAGAGACAGCCAGACCTACACTCCCAGGGCAACTTTTCATTTAATAGGTTATCTTAAAGGGTTAGTTGAAACGTCATTGTCAGGGTAAACCAGTTTTTAATATGTCCCGATCCATTCTAACCTCTGACTTTTTCAAGTTGTTTCTGTATCGAACCTGCCATCTCTTCACGTGCTGCTGGTTTGCTTTTACAACCAACCACTATGTTGTCCTTGAAAGATCGAGAACTAGAAAGTTTGATCTAATAGTTGTTTTAACATATAACGGTTTGATGTCGCAGGGCTTGTATCTATAACAAGTCTGTTGTTGGTGGCCCAAATATATGTGACCACTAGCCTGAATTATTTCATGTTACAGTTGAAATATAATATGTTGGTTACACCACCACTAATAGCACGGAATATTTGATGTTACATTTTATAAGTATATACTGTTTTTTGCTACTCCACTTAAAGCATAAATCAGTAACATTGAATATTTGATTTTATTTGTAACAAACCTAGTGGTAAATGTGTTATAACAGTTGTAATTTTTTTAAACAGAAACGGTGTTTGTTCTTTTTTTTTTTACAACTTCATCAACAATTTTAATCGCATTTTTAAATAGTTTTTTTTGCCTAACTAAGTTTCTGCTGTGGTACGTTATTCGTGTATGCTAAATTAACTTTACTTCTTTATCTAGAACCAATGAAAATGATTGTAAAGTTTTTAGGAATGAAAGTTTCTAGGAAGTTATCAGAATATTTGACCAGAGAATTTCCAGTCCAAGTCTGTTTCCTTGCTAATACGTTGTTAATTGGAGAAGTAACCTATTACCCCCCCCCCCTC
>NW_013665985.1:248011-250797 GCF_000517525.1 Limulus polyphemus
GTAATTAGTGAAGTAACTACTTACCCCCCCCCCCTCCATCCTTTTCAGAAAAGCGTACAAAGTACAACTTTGTGGCTCAGACACGTCAGTTACTAAGAAGATAATTAAATTTCAAAGTATAATGCATTTTTAAGAAATAGAGCGTTCTCGCATCTGGTTTTTTAAAAATATGATTTTTTTTGCTCTTTAAGTAAATATGAATTGAGCTCGTTTTAGCTGACATTCCAGGTTTTGATTAATTTCCGTTCTTCAGAAGGAGAGCATAATATATTTACTAGTATAATACAGATTTTGATGAAGTGTAGTGTATACAACTTACTGGTATTCCAGATTTCGAAGATTGTGTTTATAATTATCTATTGATAAAGCAAGTTACCTACGCACATCAGGACTAGAAATTAATCCAATAATTACGAAAGGTAATCCAATATACGGGTCAAACTAGGAGTATGAAGTGTTATAAAACGAACACCTATCAATGCATTCTTCTGAATTTTTCATTCATGGTGTTGATAACTTCTGAAATACGGCTTTGATTTAGCTTTATATACAGGACTGCTTAATTATAATGTTGGTAACTTCTGAAATACGGCTTTATTTTAGCTTTATATACAAGACTGCTTAATTATAGTGTTTGTAGCTTCTGAAATACGTCTCTCTTTTAGCTTATATTAGAGACTGCACAATTTAGTGTTGGTGGTAACTTCAGAAGAGCGTATGACTGCTGTTCCAGATATTGATTATTTATAGTTTTTGTATAACTTCAGAAGGACAGTCTGTCTGATTACTGCTACGGGTATTCCAGATTATTGACTATAGTGTTTGTATAACTTCAGACGAAAAGTCTGTCTTACTCATTCTGCCACTGGTATTCCAAGTATTGACTATAGTGTTTGTATAACTTCAGACGAAAAGTCTGTCTTACTCATTCTGCCATTGGTATTCCAAGTATTGACTATAGTGTTTGTATAACTTCAGAAAAATATTTTATTTTACTGGTATTCCATATATTGATTAATTAACATGCACCACGATAGTGGTTCATAATAGGGATCGCAAGAAATTGCACAAAACCCTAATAGAGCGTTCGGGCAATAAGCACCTTAAACAGTTTAAGATTCAGTTCAAATAACACTTTAAGATCTTTATTATTGACTGCTAGGGCTGTACACATGTAAAAATGCACAAAAAGTCCGCATGTTAGCCTTACAAGGAAGAGAAAATCCGCTCAAAACGGCCCGTTTGTAATTCTTCTTATTATTCTCTTGCCAGTCTACAACAAAAATAGCTTGGTATATTTTACCAAAATCTCTTGTAGAATACTAAATAAGGTACTGCAAATGTCATAAGAGTATTGAAAAGTCGATTTGTTTCTTCTATATTTTACATAAGCTAAAAAACATCATAATTGTAATGTAAACAATGTTATCATTACTTCTTGAAGTCAGCTTGAGTATAGGGTAAAACAGGAGTTACTAGCCAATAGTAGATGAAAACTAGATGACTGTAACATGCAGATACTCAATGCTTTGTACTCTTTACAATCGGTGTCTTTAGGGAGCCAACCAGTATATTATGTAGGAAGTGAAAGAGTAGAAAAAAAAAGTCAATACACACAACATTAAATTTTATTACACACGTTCGTAATAAATAATAATTATTTTAAAAGACACAAAGGTTTTTGGCCCAGCATGGCCAGGTGGTTAGGGCGCTCGACTCGCACTCTGAGGGTCGCGTGTTCGAATCCCTGTCCCACCAAACATGCTCGCCCCTTTCAGTCGTGGGAGCATTATAATGTTACGGTCAATTCCACTATTTGCTGGTAAAAGAGTAGCCCAAAAGTTGGCGATGGGTGGTATTTTGGCTCCATGCTGTTACTTAGAATTACATTTGGTGGAGTCAAAATAGGGATTTGTAGTTTGAGTAAATAATGTCTACAGTATTTCCAGCCTTGTTTCCTTACTTTTTTACGATCCCAGTTTGCAGGTTTTTAAATTCCTAATTTTGTTATTTATCTTCAGAATCATGAAATATCTTACTTGTATTCCTGATACTGATTAATAAATAGTGTCTGTAAAGCTTCAGAAGAAGAGTGTATCATACTCCTACTAGTATTCCAAAATACCGATACTGATTAATAAATAATGTCTGTAAAGATTCAGAAGAAGAGTGTATCATACTCCACAGACATTATTTATTAATCAGTATCAGTATATTGGAATACTAGTAGGAGTATGATACACTCTTCTTCTGAAGCTTTACAGACATTATTTATTAATCAGTATATTGGAATACTAGTAGACTAAGCTACACTCTTCTTCTGAATCTTTACAGACACTATTTATTAATCAGTATCAGTATTTTGGAATACTAGTAAAAGCTTCAGAAGAAGAGTGTATCTTGCTCTACTAGTATTCCAAAATACTGATACTGATTAATAAATAATGTCTGCAAAGATTCAGAAGAAGAGTGTATCTTACTCTACTAGTATTCCAATATACTGATACTGATTAATAAATAATGTCTGTAAAGATTCGCAAGAAGAGTGTATCATACTCTTACTAGTATTCCAAAATACTGATACTGATTAATAGATAATGTCTGTAAAGATTCAGAAGAAGAGTGTGTCTTATTCCTACTAGTATTCCGAAATGCTGATACTGATTAATAGATAATGTCTGTAAAGATTCACAAGAAGAGTGTATCATACTCCTACTAGTATTCCAAAATACTGATACTGATTAATAGATAATGTACTGTAAAGATTCAGAAGAAGAGTGTGTCTT
>NW_013665985.1:251770-271136 GCF_000517525.1 Limulus polyphemus
ATGTAATTTCAAAATAAGCGTTTTGTTTTTAAAAAGTATTCCGGACATTGACACAAATATAAAAATCTAAAGTAAGGGTTTTCACTATATCGTTGAAATGGAAATCAATAAGAGTAACTTATATAGGTAAAGCGAGAAAGATGCACCCTTCGAATTAATGTAGCTTATTAGATAATAAGTGAATTAGTTGTGTGATCATAGTTGTTCATGAATATTTCTAATTAATAGTGGCTTTATTTTATATTCAGTATAACAATTGTTTCTTGAGTCAAATTTGTTTACTATCCATCTTTATCGGTTTTATAGTTAGAAGTTTTCACGTCGATTTCAGATACTTTTATTTCGTAATGTTACATATATGTTTTTTTTCTTCCCACAAATCTAGCTGCATTAATCACGTGATGATGCTCTAGTTAAGCCTATCAACCCACTTACGTTTAAAGTTGTATAACGAGTTGAACTCGTACTGTCAGAGGTTGTTAGGATGTAGTTTTCCTTGTGGCTACTTAACACTGCTTATTTTGTTAGCGGTAGTTTGTGTAATTCAGCAGTAATAGGCTATTATTGGCAGGCGCAAGATTGAACACGTTGCTGTATTACTGTAGATTAACTACTGTTAAAATGGCTCATGGCTTATGGCATCGTCTTCTCAAAATTTCAGATGAACGAGATGCAATTCAGAAGAAAACTTTCACCAAGTGGGTCAACAAACATCTGAAAAAGGTAATTTCATGTTTGATTTCGGAATACTTTGGTGTTTTATAGTTTTTTTTTCTCTTTTCTTTGCAGTAGTATTTCATTGTTAATGTTCTCAGTAATACTATACTTATGTACGAACAGTTAGATTTTTACTTTGCCTTTGCTTATAAAAAACACCCGAAATCTTCAGAGGGTATTTGTATTATGGTTATTTTCCTGCAATTATGTCAGAATTGACGTCACTCAGATATTTTATATACATTATAATTTTTATTACTGAGTTGAGCATTCTGTTTCTCTCCCCTATGTTGCTTGTTACCACCACTTTGTATAACAATATAAAACTATTCATGAAAAGAGACCATTTCACGGTATTGCTTTTAACCACCACTTTGTATAACAATATAAAACTATTCATGAAAAGATACCATTTCACGGTATTGTTTTTTACCACCACTTTGTATAACAATATAAAACTATTCATGAGAAGAGACCATTTCACGGTATTGTTTTTTACCACCACTTTGTATAACAATATAAAACTATTCATGAAAAGAGACCATTTCACGGTTTTGTTTTTTACCACCACTTTGTATAACAATATAAAACTATTCATGTAAAGATACCATTTCACGGTTTTGCTTTTAACCACCACTTTGTATAACAATATAAAACTATTCATGAAACGAGACCATTTCACGGTTTTGTTTTTACCACCACTTTGTACAAGAATATAGAATATTTTATAAGTAGAGACCATTTCACGATGCTTGTTATAATCAGTATAAAATTAATTGTAATGGGAGTTAATTTTAATGTATTGCTTTTTACAATATAAAACAACTCAAGAGCAGAACTCATTTTTAAGGTCTTGATTCCAAGAACTACGTTGTATAAAATACGTAATGCCACACATCAGTAGAACCCGATTTAAGTCGTTGTTTGATGCAACTGTAGTATATCACACTGGTCGCAATTGGGATTATTTCAATATATTACTGGTTACAACTATATTGTGTTCTCTGTGTTGTTGTTATAGTTAGCGATTAAGTAGTGAACTCAGTTCATATAAGTAAGATGTTCCATTTGTAATTCTGATCATGTTACGCTACTCGTTCTCACATTTGTCCAGCATCTCATTATTCACCTTTCCTTTCTCATTATCTCATTGTCTTTTTTTCCCAACTCACAGACTGACCATATATGTGCATGTTTTACTAAGCGATCGTTTGTCAGTTTTGTTATTGAAATATCCATCCATTCTTCTATGAATATATTCACATAGGTTTGGAAAGATAGCTGTGAAAAGTTTGATTCGTTGGAAATGTTTGTGTATTTATAACTGCGTATAGTTTGTCCACAAAACTTGACTCTTATGACCCGTTTGAAGCTTTTTCACCTCCTTGTATTCATAGAAGTTAACGAAACGACCCATATGGTCAGCTAGGTATACAGCTGTACGACTTTTAAATTAGGGCCGTTAGGCCACACACCCATTGACCTACATAGTATACTAAGAAGGGTGGTTGCCCTCTCATTTATTTCACTACCTCTCAACCTCTCAAGGGATTATCGTATATTAACCCCTTTATAACAGGAACCCTGACTGGTATACATTCCTATAGCGCACGATGAAATGATTTTTTTTTTTTATCAAGAGTAAAGTAATTGCTCACTAATTACAGGTGTTAAGGTAATTAGTTTATTGCTTTGACGGTTTTACATACATGATTTGATGGAGTAATGTAAAGGTCAGATGCCGTGATAGTTTTATTGGTATAATTTAGTAATATTATAGTTCTTAAGCCTGAGTAGACAAATAAACATCGTAAATGTGTTAGTTTCGTTATTTGAATTGGTATTATAATTTCATGATTGGAGAAATTTTGAAGATCACTTGATAAACTGGTGTGAAAACATTTTTTTAATGTAATTAGAAAGTAAGTAATTTTATTCTGACTACTAAACTAAATTTTCAAGTGACTTTTTTTTTTTTTTCAAAGAACAAAATTTTTTTATGATCTTGCTGTTCCATGTATAAGTTGACTTCAGTAAAATAGTGTAGTTTCAAAGTAAAAGTTTAATCTTAGAATTTCTAAAAGAAAAGTTTGGTTGAGTTTCACAAAAAAAAATTGTAAAATGTAGTAAATGATTTGCCGTTTGTAGTTTCTTGTATAATTACTTATTAGTTTGACGTCGTTATTTAACAGTTTGACTTTTTAATGTAGTAATTTGTATAAATTTGATTGAGTAACTCGTGTTGTGGGAAAAGTGTTTTACATAGTTTTAACTGTGGTTCAGTGTGATATATATATATATCCACGTATCATATTTCAGAGTTTTAAGTTTGATTATAGAATATGTGATTTCATTATTGTTTTGGGGAAAAAATTATACGATAAGTTTTTCTAAGTTCTATATGAACTCACACTTTAAATGTGATTTCATTATTGTTTTGGGGAAAAAATTATACGATAAGTTTTTCTAAGTTCTATATGAATTCACACTTTAAATGTGATTTCATTATTGTTTTGGGGAAAAAATTATACGATAAGTTTTTCTAAGTTCTATATGAATTCACACTTTAAGGGAGACAAAGTGAATATCATGTCGGGTATAATAAGGATTCATTTTTAAAAGTACGATTGTGAACTATGTCTTTTAAAGCATTCCTTCGGTTTGTTGCTAGGGGATCGGTCAGTCTGACTAATTAATAGTCAACACTCTCTTGCTACAGATATAAAATAAAAATAAAAGCGGTGGGATAACATGTTGAGAACAAAACAACTTGGTTATTGTGTAATATTTTTCTGAACTGAGATACCTAACTAAGAAATAAAATTTGAAGTTATCACAATATGACCTTAAATTTTGCATGATTATAGTTTCGCTGCCAAAAATGTCGGACCGGTCGTAGCATAGTGGTTAGACGACCAGGACTGCGATTCAGGAGGTTCATGGTTTGCGTCCCGTAGCTGCAAACGTGCTCGGGTGCATTCCATTCTCTGTGGTCATGGGTGCGCTATAAGAGTGATGGTCAATTTCCAATATTCAGTTAGACCAGAATAGCCCAAGAATCTCCAATGACCGCTATTCACTAGTTGTCTTCCTGTAGTCTTATCAGTTCAAAATTGAAGGATGGCTATACATAGACAGTCATTGTGTAGAGTTGTGCAAAAATTCTAAAAAAAACAACAACCAAGATTTCAGCTTGTACTATTCTTGAGAGGTAGATGAATTTATCGTTATAAAAGAGTGTGTTTGGATCTAATAATTTAATTATTATAACTTTGTGATAACATGTTTCATGCTTAGAAGAAAAATTCTTGCAAAACAGATTTCAGTATAAGATATAAAAAGTCTAATAATCAGATATTCCCGTTCATTGTTTAGTATTAATGTTTCTTACAATATATATATATATATATATATAATATTAATAGTCAAAACAGAACAAAAATGAACGAATGCAATTTGAAGTGGAAGATTTTAGAAACAAAGATATGAGTAGTGTCGTTAATTTAACTGACATAAACCTGTCATATACTGGCCCGAAATATCTCTCCGACTTAAGTTTAGTCCAGACGCGTCTTTGACTTGAATGTGTTGATGTTTTTACGACGGAAAGCTGGTAAACCCAAGTATGTGAAATATGTAGACCATAAGCAAAAGGAGTGGATTTCGACACCACTGTTTACCCTAGAACACTTGATGTAAATCCTTTTTGGAATAAAGTTGGATCGGTAGTAAGTTATAAAACCTTCTGTCAATAAAACTTTATGTATCGTAAAAGTAACGAGTAGGATGGTGTCGTTTTACCGGTGACAACGTCGTGGTTCCCATTAACGGGGCTTTGACCTTGGATATGTATAGGTATATTTCATAAATCAATGTGGTTAGCAGATTAAGGTGACACAGCTCGGGAAGGCTGTTCTAAATTTTGAACAGTAGGTAATGAAACAAAAATAGTTGCTTGGTGTAGGCTGTATGTATTTAGAAATGTAATGTTTCTGTCATGGTGTATAGCCACCGGGAAACGCATGGAAGACACATAAGGCATATAGATGTGTACATCGATATTAGCATGCGATTTTTTTCTTTTTTTGACGTATCATACAAACTTTTATGGTTGTATAGAAAGAGTATCTTTCCATTGTTGCTGACACTTCTAAGTAATTCTAACTTTTGCTTTGACAACTCTAGGGAGAAACAAAATAAACATTAAACCTACTTAGAAGTATCAGCAACATTACAGTAACAAACAACTCTGAGAAGAAACAAATAATAGTATTGCTAATACTTATAAGTAGTTTTAGTAGTTTTCATATTACTTTGTTTCTTCTCAGAGTTGTTTGTCACTGTAATGTTGCTAATACTTCTTAGTAGTTTTAATGTTTACTTTGTTTCTTCTCAGAGTTGTTTGTTACAATAATGTTGCTAATACTTCTTAGTAGTTTTAATGTTTACTTTGTTTCTTCTCAGAGTTGTTTCTTACAATAATGTTTCTAATACTTAGTAGTTTTAATGTTTACTTTGTTTCTTCTCAGAGTTGTTTCTTACAATAATGTTGCTAATACTTCTTAGTAGTTTTAATGTTTACTTTGTTTCTTCTCAGATTTGTTTGTTACAATAATGTTGCTAATACTTCTTAGTAGTTTTAATATTTGCTTTGTTTCTTCTCAGATTTGTTTGTTACAATAATGTTGCTAATACTTCTTAGTAGTTTTAATATTTGCTTTGTTTTCCCCAGAGTCGTTTGTTCAAACAGTAACCTTGCTGACACTTCTGAATAGTTTTAACGTTTTTGTTTCTCTTAGTTTCGTCTTATCGCCCCCCTTCCCCCCAGGGTTGCATTAAACAGTAATGTTATGACGATAGGTAGTGAACTAAACAGTAACCCATTATTAAGAAGTAACTTACGGATTGGAGCGAGTAAAAGCCTAAATATTGTAATTGGGAGCTATAAACTTGTTTGTTCTGAATTTTCATGCAAAGCTACACAAGAGCTTTTTGCGCATAGCTGCCCCTAATTTTGAACTAAATAGAGTGAAGACAGCTAGTAAGTACCACCAATCGCCAACTCTTGGGCTACTTTTGTCTGACTGAATACTGGCATTTGACCATCACTCTTATAATGTACCCACGATCCTAAACTGTATCCATAGTGCGTTTTTGTGGCAACAAAACGTGAACCACGATTGTCAATGCGATTTGTTAAAATCAACCACATAAGCGAATTATCAAATAACATGAGCTGTCCTCATACGAATATCAAATACTGTATTTAATATTTTCAACACATTGTATCACAAATAAACTAACCCCAGAGGTGAGCATCAAGTCTAAGTCAACTGTTTTTATCAGATGTAATTTCAAACAGAGATCCATTGTCCTAGGCGTCGAGCTACTGACTCTCCACTGTCACACGAAAAGCTTACACGTGCACATTTAATTAAACATTTTTGCTTACGTCAGTTATTGGGGGTTGTTTAACTTCTTTCCGTCGTCACGTTGTCGGCACCCATTCCGTTATCTTACCATCGATTGTTGAAGGTGAAGTCTTAGTAAGGGCTGTAGGACAGACTTGGCTTTACGGCTGTTTTGTGTTACATCTTAAGAAAACAAACTTTTAGAATGGACTGGACTAAAGATATCATCCGTATGCTTTGAAAGTTATTATTAAGTCAGTGAAGGCTTAAGATAGTTATTCAAAATCTTTTTCAAAACCTTTTATACCATGTATCTAATTTATTCTACAAGATATACTTTGTTACGAGTTATATCTGGCAGACAGTAGGGTAAGCCTTTTCCGGCTTTTATTCTTTTGTAACACAGTTAAGGTTTGTCTTTTGTGGAAGTATAAAAAGATTTAGAAAAACAGAGTCGACAGTTCAAAGTCGGTAGGAAATTAGAATTTCTTTTTTTTATCAAACTTGAACCATTTTTAAGTGAAAATTCTACATTATTTTTCGCAAGTAAAGTGGTGCAGTTCAGACTGCTGTCAGTTTTAATAAATGCTAATTTCGAAGAGAATACTTTGGTAGCTTTTACGTGCAGGGTGTGTGTGTGTGTTTGTGTATAACAGTTGACAACCTGGACCGATAACGGTAATACGTTATATATATACCTTTGTGTACTTGGTGCATTCTTGTGCATGATGTTTGTACATTTTTACGCAGCATTTCTTTCCATTAACATAAACAGAAGAAGCGTTTTAAAAGATATATTTTCAAATACATTGTAGCACGACTAAAGAAAAATAACCTGTAATTCGTTTCCACGCAATAAAGAATACCACAATTAAGGTTATTTGCCTGAATTTTTGACCACCAGTGTCGAATTTTTTACGCAGTGTTTTGAAGCTGTAAGCTGCGGTTAAGTGGTTCTTTGTTTTGAGTTTAAGTAAAAAATATAAAGAATGTCAAATCTTTGTGGAGCCAGCCCTTCCGAATCACGAGCTCGTCGAGGTTTGAATTTAAATTTAGCTCCATTGCAGGTAGCTCGCCTCACACAGCTAGATCGTTTCAATCTTAGTGCCAAACTGTTAGTCTGTTGGGTATTAACACCGGGGCGGTATTTTTATTGTTTTATTCTGACTTTCCTGCGTCATAAGGAATATACCTTTATAAAGACTGTTTGTTTAAGATAAAATTACATATGGTAGAATATAACTAATTAACTTAGGTCTATTTATACACTTCACAGAAATAGATACCCTGTCATAAAATATTCCGTGAAAATTTACAAAGTTCTGAGAATGAGTTGTAATAGTATAAAAACAAATATATGTAAAACAATGTAAATAAGCAGTAGAAAAAAATTAGCTGTAAACAGTGTAAGGTTAAATATCTGTAAAACCTAAAGTAAGTATACAGTACATAAAATAACTATTGAGAATAATCTTTAAGGTGGTAAGGATAAATATCTGTAAAACTTACTGTAAATATACAGTACATAAAATAATTATTGAGAATAATCTTTAAGATGGTAAGGATAAATATCTGTAAAACCTACTGTAAATATACAGTACATAAAATAACTATTGAGAATAATCTTTAAGATGGTAAGGATAAATATCTGTAAAACCTGTAAATAAACAGTACATAAAATAACTATTGAGAATAATCTTTAAGATGGTAAGGATAAATATCTGTAAAACCTACTGTAAATAAACAGTACATAAAATAACTATTGAGAATAATCTTTAAGATGGTAAGGATAAATATCCGTAAAACCTATAGTAAATAAGTAGTACTTAAAATACTTAATGTGAATTATCTGTAAGACCTACTATAGATAAGCTGTAAAGCTCAGTATCTATAAAACATGTAGATGGAAAAATTCAGTAAAATGAGCTTTAACAGTGTAAGATTGAGTATTTGAAAATAGTGTTCAAATCATCCATGAGTTGTATTGGAGGGTTTTAAAAATTCATGAACTATATTGTCTTGAAATATGTTTGTATTATGTTTAAGAGAAGAAAAACAATTTTTAAGATATAAAAATGCATTTTACTACGCCCAAATGCATACTAATCTTCCATAAGTACATATTTAATATATTTAATACTAAGCCCCTCAAATACATATTACTCCTGAATAAATAACTATTCAACATATTCAAATATATAGTAAGCCCCACGAATACACATTAAACATCTACAAATACATTTCATCCTACTCAACCATAAGCCCACAAATATATACTAAGCCCCACAAATACATATTAAACATCTACAAATACATTTCACCTGACTCAACCACAAGCCCACAAATACATATTAAACATCTACAAATATATACTAAGTCATACAAATACATATTCGACCTATTCAAATATAAGCACCATAAATGCACATTAAATGTATTTAAGTACGCATTCAACCTATTCAAATACATACTAAACCTCACAAGTACTCATTAGACCTCTAAATGTTCACTATATTCAAATACACATTAAGCCTTTGCAACTATATATTTATCCTAATCATATACATTTAAGCCCCATAAATGCATATTAAATCTTCATTCAACTTACTCAAAACATCTAATAAGCCCCACAAATAAGCATTAATTCTCTGTAGTTGCATACTCACCTTACTTAAATACATATTAATCCTCCACAAATACATACTAAGTCTCCATAAATACATTTTTAAGTTCTACAACTAGGCGGTCTGGTGTGACCTAGTGTTTAGTGTGTCAGCTTGAGGATCATAATTTCTGGAATTCGAGATGTAATGCCGCTAAGCATGCTCCGCACTGTCAGTCGTGGGCGAGTTATAAAAGTGGCATTCCTCATTATTCTGTTTAAAGAGATGGACAAAGCCCTTGTGATGACGGTGCTGCAGGCTGGCTACATTTCTTTATGGTCTATAGTTGAAAAGTAGAAACAGCTATAAAGGTCATGCTCTGACTTCAAAAAGTCACGTGGTCTATAGTTTACTCCGCTTTGTTTATACCATTGACAGCATCTTAAGCTTTTCTGAATCTTGTATTGATATGGATTGCTGAAAGGGAATGTTTGATGTCCAAGATGGCGGCGTTGAATGAATCGGGAAGTTTTGTTACGTTACGTAGAATGGCTCTAGAGGTCTCCGAAATGCTTAACCTAGTACGTATATGTTATACTGCTAGCGTGATGTTCGACAAATAGGAATAAACTATGTACAAAATACAGATTCGGGATATCTTATAAAGATTAGTAAAAGGAAGTACAAACACACAATTGAACAAACAGTATCTTTATTCACAATAATTATTGTGTGTTTTACTTGCTGGCAGGTTTCTATGGTTATGCAAATTGCCTGCACCTGGTTGCTGGGTCTTCTGGAGAGCTAGATAATCTACGTCAGCACATGACAAAGACAGAAACAAAAACAATGTAATATCACCCTTTCAAGTCATACAGAGTAATAGTGCGATAGCCCACAATCCTTAGGTTACCTACGTCAACAACTATTCTAAATAACATATACAAAGGAGAGAACCTCTTAGATCAGACTAACTTGCACAAGTGTGTGCCGCTCCTCGAAATGGATCGTATACATAGATACAGGGTCAAGCCAGTAGAAGCTTCCATTGTAATATATTATGTAACCTGTACCTAAGCAAGAGGATTAATGTATGTTGATGACCTTTGTTTTTCTGATTTATAAAGGTGTAATAACTACATAAAGATTGTATACATTCTTATACTAGTTGTGAAAGGGTGAAATTAACATATATTTCAACTGCGACATATAAAGTGGTTGAAAATTCCAGTTGTCCGTAAATGCGTTTAACACCCTAACTACATCTTGAATGTTCACGAATATACAAATAGTAGATGAATACAGTTGATAAAATCAGAAAATACACTTGAATTGTTAAAATGGCAGAAAGTGAACGAGAATGAGCTACACAAGCATTAAACATGAAGGATATATATATACTAAACTGTCACAGCCGAGAAATTTAGATTTATTAAATACTTGATGCACTTCCATTACCAGATTTTAAATTTTAATGCTTCTAAAGCTGTACCTAACTATTATATACATATATATGAACTATAAATTGTAGTTAATGAACTTCTTGATTTAATTGATAAAATAAAGAACAACCCATTTAAAAAGCACTATATATATATATATATATAATATGTAGGTAATAAACATTTATTTTAACAGTGAGCCTGATGAGTAAGAGTGATTTTCATCATCTTAATCCTGACAGCCAACGATGATTTCCTTTAGCTAAAGTATGGAGTGCATTCCACAATCACACATTTAAGTTCCCTGAGTATGTGTTTATGTACGTGGGGGTATAACCATTTTCACTATTAAACTCTTCAAATTAAAGCAGTGTATCGATGAACTATCCCCCCATATTTACTTCCATATGTCGTACCCCCACTGAAGGAAAGTTCTACCATTGGAGTCCTGGAAGTAGAAACAGTGTCCCCATATTTTATATATCGTATCTTTTTAAAGGAAAGGTTCTCTTCAGGGTGCTAGAATGAAATTGGAAAGGTATCCTCCATATTTCCTTTCATATATCATACTTCACTAAGGGAAATGTTTCCTTTGAGGTGATGGAAGTAGGAACAGTGTCCCCATATTTACTCTTATATATCGTATCTTTTTAAAGGAAAGGTTCTCTTCAGGGTGCTAGAATGAAATTGGAAAGGTATCCTCCATATTTCCTTTCATATATCATACTTCACTAAGGGAAATGTTTCCTTTGAGGTGATGGAAGTAGGAACGGTGGCCCCCCAAATATACTTTCATATATCATATCTCACTAAGCAGGAACGGTGTCCCCCCATATGTACTTTCATATATCATATCTCATTAAGGGAAAGGTTCCCTTCGGGGTGCTGGATGGAAGGAGGAACGGTGTCCCCCATATTTAGATTTCATACACTGTACTCCACTGAGAGAAAGGTGCTTCATTGGGTCAAAATATAATATCCCACACGTAATATCTTGCTATACGAAAAGCTGCTCTGTTGAAGTGTTGAAAGTGTGAACATATATAGGAAAGATTTTGTAAGCCTATTTTCTAAGTTTTATATTTTACTTAATATATTTATAAAATATCAGTATAGTGGTGTGTTTGAGAGGTGAAATAAGAAAAATATAAATAAAGCATTTAAGAAGAATCACGTTTTTGGAATAAAGTAATAGTTCGTTATTAATATTTTATTATAATTTCACAAGTGTTTCCAAACGGTTGCCGCATGGTTCAGTTGTGATAAGAAATGCTGATTGATACACATCAAAGTTACATTCATGTTTCGTTTAGTTTTTAACGAAACTTGTTCTTATTATTGTTGAATAAACGAATTTTCTAATGAAAGTATTTGTCATAAATGTTGCTAAGTGGATGAAGTGTCTTAATAATGGGGTAACGTGACGATTGATGATTTTGTTGTAGTATTTTCCAAAAAAATATAGGTATCTTTATGATGAAATGTATGTGTTTCTATAATAAAAATGTTGTCAACAAAGCTTGGTGTCCAACGTGTGTTTGTCACTTACAAGTGTCATCAGAAAACCTATATTTAAATTGTGATGTTTGTGTAATAACAATAAAACTTATTCGTGTAGCTCCATATAGGCTGTGGTGTTTGTGTAGCAACAGCAAAAGTTATCAGTATATCCAATGAAATTGTGGTGTTTAACAGCACCAGCAGTTATGTGTCTATATTTAAGTTGTAGGTCTATTTAAATTGTGCTGTTGGTGTAATAACACCAAAGTGTCCTCAGTTTTCTGTTAAATGTTTGTGTACTAACAGTAAGTATACCTCTGTTGGCAATAGTAAAAAGAAAGTATTAAAGTAAGCATGACTTATTTTTAAGGAATGCATGCTTGTGATGTTCAACACCGCTAAGAAGTAACGATGAGCTCAGTTCGGCTTTGCTTGCCAAGCTTCTTATTGGTTAGCCTAGGTATCTGATCGGGGAGAAAAGGGAAGCGACTGAAGATAGGCCTAGTGCCAAGACAAGGTCACGTGATCAGGACATTGTTAAGATAAACGAGTAATAAGAGACGTAATGAAATATCGTATTTCCCGTTAGGTTAGACGAGAAATCTGTGAGAATAAATTTGATGATCACACCTTAACTTGTGAAAAACGCGTGTTTGGTTGGACGAGGTTTCTGTAAAGATGAACCATGTAATCATACATTAGCTCGTGAAAATTTCGTGTAAGAAGGGACTAGGATTCTGAAAGAATAAACGTGGTGAACATACTTGAACTTCCGAAAATCACGTATTAGGCTAGATAAGTATTCTCTGAGGATGAACCGAGTGATGACGTGTTATTTTGTGAAAATCGGTTGTTGAGTAACATTTGGGTTCTAAATGATGCTACAACTTTATTGGTCCAGTTTAGCTGATAATAAGCTATCTAATATATAGTATCTTGGGCAAAACCGAGCGCAGGTTACCTAACCAAATAATAACTAGTTTGCGTTCTTATTGTAAAGGAGTGTCAAGAAGCACGTGTGTGAGGGGTGTGAGCCCTCACTTGGAAACTGACCTTCGCTAAATCGCGTGGGTATTTGAATGATACCCCTGGCAAGGCAAACGATCAACCACACAACCTGAAAATACACAGTATATGTGTAAGCTGTGGGGTGTTATTTAATAGTTCTATGTATCTATCTGTAAAAAAATCACTTGGGGTTCAATAGTGTAACATTATTTTCACAGAAGTTTAAACACGTTGGAACGTTCAAGGGGCTCAGCATTAAGAATACGTTAGTGTTCATTATGTTAGAAGTATTAACAGAGTTTTATTCTCCATTGGAAGGAGAATGCAACATTTTGTTGTACTTTTACATTCATCATTTGGTAACTAAAATATTTTGAAGGGAGATGTCCTTTGTGACTAAGGAATGCCAATTGGAAGGAGGATGCAACATTTTGTTGTACTTTTACATTCATCATTTGGTAACTAAAATATTTTGAAGGGAGATGTCCTTTGTGACTAAGGAATGCCATTTTGGTTTATCGTATGATAATTAATTTTAACGACAGGATATTTAATGTTTTTATAACAACTTTTGTATATATATTCCTTGGAAAATTATATGTCATTTAGGTAGATCAAGTTAGACATGATGGATACGTTTGCCATTAGTGTCTGGTGTTTATCGTCAACTTGCTTATACATTTTATCAATCCTGGCTCATTAACTAACCACTTATCATTTTCGTGTTTCATCAAAGGAGAACACCAAAGTTGTCAGGGGTGTGTATATATATTATTCTGTTGCTGGGTGGCTTTCAACATGCTGTTTCTGAACAAATAGTTATATGTTAGTGACATGCACTTGTGACGTTTCCAGAACTGTTTCTGTAAAGATAACTTCGTTTTACATAGCTATTTGCTAATTTTCCATGTGGTTATTTCTGTGAAAAACTTTGATAATTGTTTACTTCCCACTCACCGTTTCGTTACAAATATTAACTCTCTACGTATTATTTCAGTAATAACGGTCTTTTACAGAGAGATCATTTCAGCTATCGTGCTGTTAAACGAAACACTTCTCCTTCCATGCCTTGATGGCTACGATCGCATATTATTGCCTCGTTTCTCAATTCCTTTGGTAGCAAGCTTCTCTGAAAGACGATTAGGTCGATCGTAGTCTACGTATTTTGATGGAACTTCGATTGCATTTGAGTATCGGCTTCCCAGACCAAGTATTAGTAAACCACAAGCAAAGAAAAGGGGGGGGGGAGGCTTTGGTGCTGCATCGGGAGACTTGGGAGGTTTGTGGTCGAACGTGTGTTCTCTAATTCCAGTTTCTTTGGACTTATTTCTCGTGAAAATAAATGTTGATTTTGAGGTGTGACTAAAATCTTATGAGCCTTCGTCATCTTCAAATCCTGTTTACTATTTTTGTTAATGTCACCAGTAAACACGTAAAGCTTCATCGCAGTGAATTTTTGAGTTGGAGGGATCTCTTTCATAACCGTTTTATTTATTTTGCCGCTGAGGGCGTTGCTCCTGATTGCCTCAAGACATAAGTTCGGCAGTTGCTACTCTAAGCTCTCTAATGTACGGGTTTTTTCACTTCCATATGGAAAACATTAAAGTTTTTCTTCTTCGAAATGGTATATTCGATGCTAGGCTCTACATCATTTAACAGTCTCGCTGTTTGAACATTTACTTTTGGAAATACTATACGGGTTTTCATGATGCCATTACACTGTCGAATGATCGGTAATTAGCAGTGAACAAATATGTATAGGTACTAAGCATGTCGCCCGTGGCGCTAATGCTGTCTGTAATTTGCGGCAACATGTTACTGCACTGCCATATGCAGGTCGTTCTTCTGAAGTGCGATTACCCTTCCATAGTGGCAAATATTTGTTAACTCTTAACGTGTTGTTTATGTGAAAAAGTGCATATGTATAATTGTTAGTGATAACATTTATCAGCTTTCCATATGCTGTTCCTATGAAAAAAAAACACAAAAAACCCTGTATTAGTTGGCCATTACTTCACTGACTAACTCTGTGTGTCATTTCTATGAACACTGATATTAGTGATCAATATTTCAAGAAACATTACGATTAATGTTCATTTTTTAAATTAATTTCTTTCTAAACAACGAGCTTCTTCAACAGTATTGATTGAACAAAAATGTATCTGCACGTTTTTTCTATTTTTTAATACTTTCCTGTTATTGTATACTGATATTTATCTATTAATAATTTGTCTATTGGTTAATTCGCTCTTCCGTTTCTTTCTCTGATCTTCGTGTTAGTTTTTCTGCGTATAGATATGTGTTAGTCCTATGTTCACATGGCTGTTTTAAAGTGCTTGAATTTTCATGCGTATTAACGACTTGAACTGTCTGTAGGATGCCAGTTGTGATCAGCTCCAGTGATCTGAGAATTGAGTTCTGCGTGCGCGGCACGCTTTACGGTCGCTGATTTCCTGGGCTAGTGAAACTAACAACGGCG
Organism: Limulus polyphemus; assembly: GCF_000517525.1. Lineage (NCBI taxonomy): Eukaryota > Metazoa > Arthropoda > Merostomata > Xiphosura > Limulidae > Limulus > Limulus polyphemus. Next base: position 266,931 of record NW_013665985.1, read on the forward strand.
ACAGCACGAGCACAGAAAGTGTTGGTCGGTTACTGAGGATTTTCTAGGTTTTACGCTTGCTTGGATGTACAACAACAACAAAAACTACATGCTTACAAACATGTAGCCTGGAATTATATGTAATGCTCAAATGGCACGTTTTGTTTGTATTAAAATGTTAGTACATTTCATTTCTCACAATAAAGTAACATAGAGCGAGGTTAAATTGAATGAATTTATTTTAAATCGTCCACAGAAAACTAAAAAGGGTAGAAATCATATTTATCCTATGACTTAGAGAGGTTACTGTTCCAGATATTTAATTAAGTGTTAGTGATGGATCACAGAATAACGTGGTTAAAAACAACAAGTCATTACAGAATATTTTGGAAACATACTTTAGCGATATGAAGAGGTATTTTTATAGCAATGTCGATGTTTTCTAGCTAGTGTAATGTTTCTAAAAATGGAATATTATTGTTGCAAGTTATATTTTCAACGTTTTAATTTAGTTGTTTACTAGAGGGCGCATGACGTTAAAAACAAGTAACTTTGACTAAGACCTAGATGGGAACTTAAGTATAAATACGAGTAAGCAGTTACTAGCGAGCCAATCAGTTTTCAGTAATAGAATGTCAGTCATTCAGTGAAGTACAGGGTGTCCCAGAAGTCTGTACCCATAGGGAAAAATTCACAATGTATTCTTAATTTACTTATTATTTAAATTGCATGCCATTAACAGCCATACACATATCAATTCTTGGCATACTGTGCAATCAGGGTATTTTCTTTCCTGAAATATGTACACCTGACATTAGAAATGTATTTGTTTAACTTTAAGAATATTGTGTCTATTTTCCCAATGGGTCCAGACTTCTGGGACACCCTGTATTTAGTTTTCAGTTCACTTGGTGGCTGAAAAGTTAGTGAAGTATTCAGATCATTGTTACTTACTCCATCGATTAGAAGTGAAATTTTATAAGTTAATTTGTGCATTAGTCGCAGTACAATTATTGAGTAAATCTGCTGCAAAAACTTTATTTGTGAGCTCTTACCCACAACTGTGTACAAGGGTCTGTAGCCAACGTTTTGAAGAAGTCAATTAATTTGTTGTCGTTAAATGAACTGTACTTAGCCTTATTCTTTACAAAATAATTTCATGAACTCACTCAATGAAAAAATACGTTGCAATATTAGCATAAGAGTTTTTAAAATCCGGACATAGTAAATTAAAGAAATTTTAGATATTTAAAAAGGCATCATGAAGAGTAGAAAATTATACATTTGTGTGCAGTACATAAATATGAGCAGATAAATGTGACAGTTAAGAGAAAAATATGTACGTAAATTTAATTTTAACACTTGTAGAATATATACATGCATTTTTTTCTCAAATGATTTTGATTATGAAGGTCGGTTATGTAATATTCACTGTAATTATTTTCCCGAAAGGGGGCCGAAGGCTGTCTGGAGGGGTTACATGTTTTAACCTTTCGCAGCACTATACAATAATGTGTTTTCTGTCAGTCAGTCAGTTGACACTAAAATGACGTCACATAAGAGACGCTTAACGTTGTAATTTGTACTGTCGTGACGTCAGTAAAATGTGCGCATGCTATAAATCATGAGGAGAATTATGTACTCTGTAGGCTACAACACAGCATGACATATGAACATCAAAAGCAAGAAATAAAATTAAGAGTAACATATATTTTTGGTTTTATTTACTCTTGAAACCGAACACTTTTAGGGACCCTGCATAAGTACGTCTAGATTTTAGTTGACATATGGTAGAAAACTATTGCCTATGTATCATTGGATAAATCCTTTACACGAAAACTGATACCTTATATGGGTTTAATATCATCTTGTTATGGGTTAATGTCTATATAGCAGTAGGTATAAGATCCATTATTCCATGTTATGTGGTCACTTCGTTATTTAAATGAGCACGTTTTAGTTTGAGCGTTTTTTCGTGGTTTCAATTTTTGTATAAAGTGGGCGGTTTAAAACATTACATCGTTATAACACAGTGACTTAAAACAATTATGTCATTGCTTAAATGGTGTTTTATTAAAGTGGAATTACAGTATAAGAAATGAAGAATGAAACAGCAGAGTTTAGTTCCGAACGTTCTGTGGTGCCTGAAATCAGATTTGTTTGTGTGAAACATGTGAAGAATCGTGTTCTGGTTCTAAGGTTTCAGAGGTTAGAGCATTTTACGCAATGTCAAACTTGTCAAAATGAATTGCCAGATCTATTTCTATGTGTTATTTTATAGAAAGCTGCTTTAATCCAAACATATCAATCGAGTAATTAAAAAAAACAACAACAAAAAACGTGAAACGTAACATATAATGATGCGGTGGTCCTACAGCTTTACGTCAACAACAGCAAAAACAAAACAAAAAGAAGTAACAAATGAATGATGCCTCAAGTGATACTACTACTTTATGACTACAACAGTAAATGTGTAACAAGTAAAGAAAGATACAGGTGGTACTACTGTTACGAGCCAAATGCTGCCCTGTGGTTAGCTGCCGGTTTGTGGAGTTGAAGTTCCATGGTTCGCCTCCTTTTATCACATAATGATAATAATAAAAACACACGTGCGCACTCTCGTGCCGTAGGTGTATTATAATAGTTACGGGCAAATCCCAGCATTTCTTGTGACAAGTGTAGCCCAAGAGTTGGCGGTGGGTAGTGTTGACTTGCTCCCTTTCGTCTAGTTTAATTAAGGACGGTGTAGCTTTTCGCAAAATCCAACAAACTAAAGCTAATGTTATATGTCAACGACAATAAACTTGTGACAAATAAAGATTGATACATGCGGCGCTATTTGGATTACTCAGTCACTACTTTAGTATCAGATTCCTTCTTTCCTGTGTAGCACACAAGGAAGATTACTCAGTCACTACTTTAGTATCAGATTCCATCTTTCCTTATAAGTACGTCAGTTGACTGAGATAATCAGAATCGTTGAAATGGTGTTTCCTATCACATTTCATACAGAGTTGAAAAAAAAAGGAAGAAATATATGTTGTATTAAAGCTAGTAATAAATCTGTAACAAATAAAAAATGATAGTGTTACAATACAGTATTACATCTATATTGACAGTAAACCTATAACAAATAATGACGCTGGTTGTAGTGCAGTATTAAGCTTACAGTAGTAATTCTGTGACAAAGAATGATACGGGTGGTATTACAGTATAAAGTTTACAGTAGTAATTCTGTGACAAAGAATGATACGGGTGGTATTACAGTATAAAGTTTAAAGTTGTAAGTCTGTGATAAAGAATGATACAGGTGGTATTACAGTATAAAGTTTACAGTTGTAGACCTGTAACAAGTAAAGAATGATCGGGTGGTATTACAGTATAAAGTTTACAGTTGTGGACCTGTAACAAGTAAAGAATGATCGGGTGGTATTACAGTATAAAGTTTACAGTAGTAGACCTGTAACAAATAAAGAATGATCGGATGGTATTACAGTATTAAGTTTACAGTAGTAATTCTGTGATAAAGAATGATACGGTTGGTATTACAGTATAAAGTTTACAGTAGTAGACCTGTAACAAGTAAAGAATGATCGGGTGGTATTACAGTATAAAGTTTACAGTAGTATACCTGTAACAAGTAAAGAATGATCGGGTGGTATTACAGTAGTAAGTCTGTGATAAAGAATGATCGGGTGGTATTACAGTAGTAAGTCTGTGATAAAGAATGATACGGGTGGTATTACAGTATAAAGTTTACAGTAGTAGACCTGTAACAAATAAAGAATGATCGGATGGTATTACAGTATTAAGTTTACTGTAGTAAGTCTGTGATAAAGAATGATACGGGTGGTATTACAGTATAAAGTTTTCAGTAGTAAGTCTGTGATAAAGAATGATACAGGTGGTATTACAGTATAAAGTTTACAGTAGTAGACCTGTAACAAATAAAGAATAATATGGGTGGTTTTACAGTATAAAGTTTACAGTTGTAGACCTGTAACAAGTAAAGAATGATCGGGTGATATTACAGTATAAAGTTTACAATTGTAGACCTGTAACAAGTAAAGAATGATCGGGTGGTATTACAGTAGTAAGTCTGTGATAAAGAATGATACGGGTGGTATTACAGTATAAAGTTTACAGTAGTAAGTCTGTGATAAAGAATGATACAGGTGGTATTACAGTATAAAGTTTACAGTAGTAAGTCTGTGATAAAGAATGATA
>NW_013665985.1:272038-278442 GCF_000517525.1 Limulus polyphemus
ATTACAGTATAAAGTTTACAGTTGTAGATATGTAACAAGTAAAGAATGATCGGGTGGTATTACAGTATAAAGTTTACAGTTGTAGATATGTAACAAGTAAAGAATGATCGGGTGGTATTACAGTATAAAGTTTACAGTAGCAGACCTATAACAAGTAAAGAATGATCGGGTGATATTACAGTATAAATTTTACAGTTGTAGATCTGTAACAAGTAGAGAATGATGCGGTGATTTTAAGGTATTAAGTTCGAGATAGTAAAGTTGTAACAAATAAATTGGGATACGAGTGTTAAAAGCACTGTTATATCTTCAACGGTAAACTTGTAAAAATATAGACTGAGTGGTATATGCAGAATCGCTAAAATGCAGTGACTGTTCAGGTTACAGTTTGAACATTGCCTGTGTCGTGATATGTGCATGGAATATTACAATATAATGATCAACTAGGATTGACATATCACTGAAATGTAGTGACTGGTCAGACTATTGGTCATTGTTACTTCTTATGTAACCTACATGGAAGATTACAGTATGATGGTCAACTAGGGTAAACATAATCCCTGAAATGCTCCATTTGGCGTCGTATATCGTGCTCCAATATCACCGAAATGAAATGGCGAGTCTGTTGGCAAACAAGTTGTTGAAAAACAGTGAGATCTCCATTTGCGTTAAGCCGCTATTATAGAAAACCAATAGCGGTTACATTGTCAGACTAAGCATGGAGGTACGGGGTAACTATAGTGACGTTTATTACGTGAGCTATCTAGTGGACGCTAACCTAGGCGAGCATCTCTCTGTGTATTAAAAGTGTTTGACCTCGAAAGCTGTTAACTCTAGCTTTGATGAGGTTGTCTGTAACCCGACCTTGTAATTGAATCTTAATAATTACAAAATTCGAGGAGGAAGAGAGGGGAGCTTAATTTAAATTCAGAACTATACTTGGTGCCATATTGAGTAAATATCCATGAACAAACACGAATAAACGGTTCGTGGCAGGGTATCTTCCTTATTAAGATTGAAACTTTATTGTCCAAACAACAAAACTATCTTTACTCTCCAATGAATCATGCTTTCATTCTATAATTTTATAGTTAATCCCTACTGATTAGTCTCTTAATTTTTCAAAAATCTTAAAGAATTTTACTTTAATGTCTAGTAAGTGACTATATCTCTATTCTCCTGTTACAATACAGTAAGTGATTGTATCTGTGTTCCTCTGTTCCAATACAGTAAGTGCTTGTATCTGTATTCCCCTGTTACTGTACAGTAGGTGATTGTATCTGTATTCTCCTGTTCCAATACAGTAAGTGCTTGTATCTGTATTCTCCTGTTACAATACAGTAAGTGATTGTATCTGTATTCTCCTGTTACAATACAGTAGGTGATTGTATCTGTATTCTCCTGTTACAATACAGTAAGTGATTGTATCTGTATTCTCCTGTTACAATACAGTAAGTGATTGTATCTGTATTCCCCTGTTACAATACAGTAAGTGATTGTATCTGTATTCCCCTGTTACTGTACAGTAAGTGATTGTATCTGTATTCCCCTGTTACTGTACAGTAAGTGATTGTATCTGTGTTCCTCTGTTATAATACAGTAAGTGATTGTATCTGTGTTCCTCTGTTATAATACAGTAAGTGATTGTATCTGTGTTCCTCTGTTATAATACAGTAAGTGATTGTATCTGTGTTCCTCTGTTACAATACAGTAAGTGATTGTATCTGTATTCCTCAGTTACAATACAGTAAGTGATTGTATCTGTATTCCTCAGTTACAATACAGTAAGTGATTGTATCTGTATTCCTCAGTTACAATACAGTAAGTGATTGTATCTGTATTCCCCTGTTAATCGTATTTGCATGTATTGTTGCGTGCTTATTTTCGTGATTTTTTTATTTATTATCAGATGGATCGTATCTACCGTATAACGCTTGTTCATTCTTTCATTAATTACGACTTATTCAACGGATTATAATACCATCACACCAGGCTTATCTAAAAAAAAGTTTAGTTACTGAATTATACTTCCACTGCAAAATATAAATCCCCTGAATGTTCGATCCTACTTCTAGTTTGTACTGTAGTTTGGCTTAAGTATGTACTGTACTGCCATAGAAGGTAGGCTTAATGTAATGTGTACTTATACGTGAACCACTGTACTGTGAGTAGTAAAACCACACATGTATGTATCAGTTCCGGATACTCCTTCTGTGTGGGATGGTTGAATAGTTCAAGCCCAGTGTTGATTCCAGGGAAATTCCCACCCACGTTGTACCTTATCCTTCACAATCAGGAATATTGTACAATCCAAAACCAGCATTGTTCCGTTATTGGAATTTATCCGTTATCGTTGGACACAGCTGTTTTTTATACTATATTACACAGAATTAATACGTGTGGTAGTTTGTTTTAATGCGTATCAAACACCATTTGCTGTTGTTTACGTGCCACTACACGAGTTTAACTGCTGTGGTTATGTTGCTTCTTTAGCTTCGAACTTTCTACACCATTAACCAATGGTGTATACAGCATGTCAGGGGCCCCACAGAAAAATCTCAGTATGAGCCTTCCTTCATAAACTCATCCCACCCTTTTAAAAAAAAAAACACTTCATTTACATATTTACATGATTGCCATACCATTATAAGATTGTGAGTTCTTACATGTACTTACCATAGGCTGAGGTAAAATTTCCACCTTCGGAATTTCATACCTACGAAATCGTCCACAATATTGTCTATGTTCAGTTTTCTTGTTCGAGCATATTCTATACCTTGTGTTACTAGTTCCATTTGTATGATATCCTACGATGTCCAAACAAGAATAAAACACTGCAGTTTTAAATCGTCACTCTAGATTCCTGAGGGCCTTCCAATTGCTCAGCCATAAGAATGAAGGCTTATAATGTTAAAACTCGGTTTCGATACCCATAAAGGGCGCAGCACAGATAACCTATAGAGTAACTTTGCGCTTAACAACAAACAATTTCAGAATCTTTAATCCTCCTATAAATCAAGAACGCGATTCATCACTTTTTATCTCCTCTTTCAACTGAATTTCGATTCAATGCCGCCTTTTAATGCCAGAGATACTGCAGTCTTTTTTTTTTACCTCTTCAAATTCATTACAATAAGTTGATAGTGTTTGAGCTGTGCTTCGAATGAGCCATAGTCGATTTAATTTGATTTAATGTTTGCAGTTATTAGTACAGCTTTGTTAAGCAGTGGAATATCATTTAGGTTTGCATGATCCATGATTATTTAGAAAGCGCTTCGTCTCGAGAATCACTAATGTTAATAGGGAGCTAGCCCTATCCGATGTATATTCTACTCCCGATCAGGAAATCAGAATTGATAACTTCAGTGTCATCACTTTCAACATTTTCTTTTTGTCGGTCATTGTTTGTAATTGATGTTGAATGATGCTCAGAGTGACCCCTCATCACCTGTGTGTTGATAGGAGTACTTTGTTTCAGAGCTTGTACCTGGTGTTAGAACAGACTCTCTTTTGTTTTTGTTTCTTCGCTGTCACATCCATGTTGTCAAAATTATGTCAATTTCAGAGTGTTTCTGTTCTTTCTTTTTTCTTCTGTGCCTCGCTTAGATGGAACATTATAAGCACACCAGCTGAAAATTATATTTTCATATATAGATATTACATAAATGTAGACATCAATGTTCGCCTTGCGCTGCAGATAAAAGCTCCAATAGCTTTCACTGACTGTTCTGGAGGATCATAAATTTTCTTTTATATGTTTGCGTAACAATAAAGCCGTGTTTCGTCGTGTTGATTGGTTAGTCAGTCACTTTGTTTTCGCTAGGTGCATTTTTTAATGGCTTAACTTTACGGGCCAGTTTGATGCTTGGGCCCCCCTAACTTTGCTATGGCGCTACGAACGCCACTCTTCACACAAGTTTTGGCAAATTGCCCTAAATACCAACAGTTGATTAATTAAGACGTGTGATTTTTTGTTCTCGAGATCCCAAGACGATTAATGATGACCGATACTCAGTTTTGTATAGAACGTATAATTTGTTTTGTCTTTTGTCCATCGCTATGAATTGTTTACCAGTCTGTTCAGATGTGTAACTGTTTTTTTTATCTTAGTTTTAAGCTTCATCATTGACAAATTGACTCCAAATTGTGGATTTGTTAATCCACTCTTAATCAAAAATGTTTTATTTAGACGTACAACATTTAACTATCTAAAAGTACAAATACGGTTAACGATTCTGAATTAGCTGAAGAACTTTTATAGAAATAGCTAAACAATGTCACAAGTTGATTTCCTTTTTGGGATACAATTATAAAAATACGGTGAATACGCTGTTACAATCTTGGACCTTCTGAGATACCGTTATCTATAACGTAACGGATTGAAAATGATCTCTTTCACAGAACTCTGTGATTCTTTACGCACACGTTCTAGACATTGTTGACTCAGTAATCTCTTTTGTTTTATCAGGAAAAGGATATCCTGTATGGAACACCCGTTTATTCAACTTATCACTACATTCTTGTTTGTCGATTTGTCGTTCTTTAGTAACACGTAACTACATCGGCTGTTTTAACATCGTTATGCACAGATTGGCAGTTATGAAATTCATTTGTGTAGTGATAAACTTTGATTACTTCCCAGTCGCCAAGAAAAAATTGTCAACACTGCTCAGCCCACATAAATGAGTTTATATCACTTATTATTAAGAAATCAGGGAAAAAAAAATCATTACTTGTACAGTTCAGCAATGGACAAAAAGCTCGGTGCTTCGTGACTTGAAACTGCTTAAAACTTTCGCGAAATTCTGTTAAAAAAATATAAATTATTCGTATCAACACCACCCCCCCCCCTCATCTTATTCCACGGATTGGGCCACCATGGTGTATGTGCAGTGATAAATTTTCCTTAGAATAGCCACTGCATAACTATATGCTCGTATCTTATAAGGGTAAAACGTCAGTACTTTATCAATCCTGGTCATGAATCAGTGTTTTTCTGGTAAATGTCGTATATATCATTCATCTGTTTCAGTCATCCTGTTAGTTTCTACAGCGTAGTTGTGTAGTGACTCTGATAGTACTTCTCTTATGATTTATTTTGTTTATATTTAGGCAGTGCACGCACAGTTTGGATACAAAGGCCTATATTATTCTAGGAGTTATTTTGATCGTGTTAGTTTTGGTGAGGGGTATTTGTTTGGTTTAAAATGAATCACTTTCACTGTTCCCATAGGTTTCTTTGTGAGCTTAACTTTTTTTTCCTCAGGTGCGACAGTATACATTTTATAGGGTTATATCTAAAGCTATAACATAGTAACTGTATTAACGAATGGCCTCCAGGTTTTTTAACGTTCCCCTGAAAAGTGATATTAAAAACACAAAACATTTAGTAATAATGACAAACCAGGATTTTACACTTATATATATGCATATACAGTCAGAACATTCGCCCAATCTGTAACCCTGCAAGCGTATGGTATTTTGTACATTGATATATCTGCTTGAATCAAAATGTTAGGCAAAGGAACGATATTGTAATTGTAGATCAAACCGCTGACATAACTTTTGGTGGTGAATCGATAAAATGTAAAATGTTATCAACTTAAAAAAAAAAAAAAGATGTATGTGAGTAAAAAGTGTTGACTAATACATATCGATGACATCGCAGGCAGAAAGCTTGTAGACATTTTGATGTATGAAGAGAATATAGAATAATTACGCGACATCGTAGGCAGAGCTTATGTACATTCTAACATCCGAAGTGGATGTAGGTAATTAATTACACGACAATGTGAGAAGAAGCTTGTAGATTCACATTTGACGTAAATATTGAGTAATTACACGACATCATAGGCAGAATTTTGTAAACATATTGACATCTGAAGTGAATATAGAGTAATTACCGATATCGCAGGCAGAAGTTGTAAACATATTCTGACACATGAAGTGCATATTGAGTAGTGAAGAGAAAATGAATAATTTGATACAGAAATATCTGATACTTTGTATTAAAAGTGGACTATGGTAATATATGAGCTATGAAACGAACCTGTGTCTGAAAGTTCTGGTTGTAGTGGCATCAGAATGACCTTCAAGCAAAATGGAAACGTCATTACTCTAAGGTTCATTTGATACGCGTTAGAATTTCTTTCAGATTACTATTTACTGTTTCTAGGCGAAATTTAACAATGCATGTAGTGTTAGACTGGTTTGTGTTTACTCCTAAGATGTTGGGAGAGATCAACGTGAAAACATTTTCATTTATACTAATGAGAGATGTGTAATATAGTACCAGAGAAAGTCCCTCACAAGTACAATAGACTTCAGCTAATGTAATGAGAGATGTCTAATATAGTACCAGAGAAAGTCCCACACGGGTACAATAAACTTCAGCTAATGAGAGA
>NW_013665985.1:279350-283948 GCF_000517525.1 Limulus polyphemus
ACTGGTACAATAGACTTCAGCTAATGTAATGAGAGATGTCTAATATAGTACCAGAGAAAGTCCCACACTGGTACAATAGACTTCAGCTAATGTAATGAGAGATGTCTAATATAGTACCAGAGAAAGTCCCACACTGGTACAATAGACTTCAGCTAATGTAATGAGAGATGTCTAATATAGTACCAGAGAAAGTCCCACACTGGTACAATAGACTTCAGCTAATGTAATGAGAGATGTCTAATATAGTACCAGAGAAAGTGCCACACAGGTACAATAGACTTCAGCTAATGAGAGATGTCTAATATAGTATCAGAGAAAGTCCCACACAGGTACAATAAACTTCAGCTAATGAGAGATGTGTAATATAGTATCAGAGAAAGTCCCACACTGGTACAATAGACTTCAGCTAATGAGAGATGTCTAATATTGTACCAGAGAAAGTCCCACACTGGTACAATAGACTTCAGCTAATGAGAGATGTCTAATATTGTACCAGAGAAAGTCCCACACTGGTACAATAGACTTCAGCTAATGTAATGAGAGATGTCTAATATAGTACCAGAGAAAGTCCCACACAGGTACAATAGACTTCAGCTAATGAGAGATGTCTAATATAGTACCAGAGAAAGTCCCACACAGGTACAATAGACTTCAGCTAATGAGAGATGTCTAATATAGTACCAGAGAAAGTCCCACACAGGTACAATAGACTTCAGCTAATGAGAGATGTCTAATATTGTACCAGAGAAAGTCCCACACAGGTACAATAAACTTCAGCTAATGAGAGATGTCTAATATTGTACCAGAGAAAGTTCCACACAGGTGCAATAGACTTCAGATGATTTGTCTTTTTTGTTATAGTTTAACGAGTTTAGTTTAACATACACATAAAGAACTATATAGGGTATATCTTAGTTGTTGGCATTCCATATCTGTTTTTTAAAAGTTTAATTTGAATAACAGGAAATAAATATATTTATAGAGTACAGCCCTCACCTTATACTATCTAAAAGTCCAGGACAGTTCCGTTAAAGTTGTTTTCTTATTTAACTTGTAAAACAATGACCCATTGACTGAACTTCCGGTGGTTATTCGCAGAAAAATAACTTAAAAACACGAAACACTTGAATCCACGATATTCTTTACAAAAATAAAGATTGGAAATGTCTGTCAAGAAATTCGAAGACAAATATTATCACGTAGGTATTTATTATTGTGCCAGGTAATTTCTGTATATTTTAAGACTTCTAGTTGTGCAGGTTGAAATTTAAACAAGAGGGAATCCTCAATAGCCGCGGCACTAGAAATTCTTTTAGGCAGGATTAGATTAAATATATCTATGAGACCCTTGTTTCCCTTTTTATTAGCAACATTTTTGTGCGCCAGCAATACCAAGCGTGGGGTGCGTATACCCTATTCGATTTTATTACTCATCAGGATCTCTACCAGCCTACCCTCAAATTGAAATTATTTTAAGTAGGATTAGAAATATTAATTTATGAGACCTTTGGCGAGATCAAATACATCAATCGAGAGGGTTTGACCTCTTGCGTCGAAAACTGTAATTACATCTCATATCGGTTAAGAGATGACGGAGCTATGAGCTAAAAGTTTGTACTTGGAAAAAACAACAACATGATCCGCTGTGAAATATAACTTCATCTTTTTTAAATATAATTCTGTAAACTGTTTTGTAAAAACAAGTGCGGATAGAAACTTCTGATAATTGTGACCATTCCATACTTGACACAGATTGTAACCAGGGGCAGAGATTTGCAGTCATTTCACCCATTTCCTGAGACAGAAAGGTGTGACACACACACACACACACACACATACAGTTCCGATAGTTGACTCTTTCACACGCAGATGGACAACGACAAAATGTTGCGATCGTTGCATCTGTTTACACGGAAAGGAAGTTGTGATCGTTGTATCTGTGTAGGTGGGGTGAAAGTTGCGATCGTTGCAAATACACAAGAATAAAAATACTTGTACCATTGCATTCATACATAGGGTCAGAAAGTTCAAACATTTCATCTGTCTAGAGTCCACGTATTTGTGACCTTTGCACACGTGACTAGAAAGTTTGCTGCTGTTTTAGAAAGCGAAAAGCTGTGTGTGTGTATATATATATATATCGTCAAACAGTAAGTAACATTTAATATATAGGTATGTAACCTTTGAAGTATGTATGAATGTGAAACTAATATTACGTAAATAATGTTCAAATACATATATTTTTCTCTTGTGCATATTGTGTAATTTTAATGTCATTAGTCACATAGTAGGACACCAGAAATAATAACTTACTCAAACTACAGCATTCGTATAAGTTGACTGACAACAAACAGAATTCCAATGGACTCATTCTGTGTCATATGTTTCCTGAAAGTGACCACAACTAGAATTAGAATGATTCTGCCAGATGTTTCCTTAAAGTAGCGACAACTAGAATTAGAATGGAGTCGTACTGTGTCAATTGTTTCCTTAAAGTGACGACAACTAGAATGAGAATGGAATTGTACTGTGTCAGTTGTTTCCTTAAAGTGACGACAACTAGAATTAGAATGGAGTCGTACTGTGTCAGTTGTTTCCTTAAAGTGACGACAACTAGAATGAGAATGGAGTCGTACTGTGTCAGTTGTTTCCTGAAAGTGACCACAACTAGAATGAGAATGGAGTCGTACTGTGTCAGTTGTTTTCTGAAAGTGACCACAACTAGAATGAGAATGGAGTCGTACTGTGTCAGTTGTTTTCTGAAAGTGGCGACAACTAGAATGAGAATGGAGTCGTACTGTGTCAGTTGTTTTCTGAAAGTGGCGACAACTAGAATGAGAATGGAAACAACTGACACAGTACGACTCCATTCTAATTCTAGTTGTCGCCATTTTAAGAAAACAACTGACACAGTACGACTTCATTCTCATTCTAGTTGTCGCCACTTTAAGGAACAACTGACACAGTACGACTTCATTCTCATTCTAGTTGTCGCCACTTTCAGAAAACAACTGACACAGTACGACTCTACCAATCGCGAAACGTCTACATCGATTTTGCAGATCTGTCATGCAAGTTGGAACATCAGTCATAAGGGTAAAATATATGACTCATTTGAGATGACGTATTGTCCAATCCCAGTTGCTTCTCACCTGCGTAGCTTGTTTTATGTAGAAGTGTATTTTCCACGCTAGCAGATTTCAAACCACAGTGAAAAATTTGATCAGTGTAGTGAATGAACGCTGAAGTCTTAATTATAAGCAATATATCGTTTAAAAATACAAATTTACTCTATATTTTGGCATACTTAAGTGTTAAGACGTCATTTCGAAGATATGCTTACACATGAGAAATTCGAAATACCTGGAGTTAATTATATTTAAATGTCGTTTAGACTTTTAGTAAACTTGTGTACACTTTTGTAAACTTTGTGTTGCTTACATACGGTATTTTTGTTCATGAACGTAGTGAAGTTTCTTTACACTTAGGTATTTTACCCTAAGTGTAAAGTAGCGATCTATTTATAATATCGAGTAACCAAACTATTAATGTAAAGATATATTAAACAGAACGGAAAGCACTAGGATATATTGCTTAATAAATTACTATATAAATTTAGGTACACTAGATGGCGCCACATATCGGTTTATATACACTTTAATTTCACAATTTTAATTAAATATAGCTAGCAATTATCTCTAGTAGTTTTTATAGTGCTTCTGATCGTATCACATCTTTGGAGATGAAGGGGAAGTAATGTTCTGTAAAAAATCCCGAAGTATCCAGAATATATGCCAAGATTGTAATAATAACATAGTTTCCAAAACATCTGTTATACGAAATTTTAGCCTAAAAACAATTTTGCTCTTTTCATATTTTCGAACCGAGTAACAAAAGATCGAAAATGAAGTGAGTGTTTTTTTTATCCATTAAAACTTCGTGAGCTGTACCGTTCTCTTAACGAAATCCAGCATGGGCGTCGCCAGAAGTTCTTTAGGGTGGGAGTGGGCTTCATTTCTGTTCATGGTGCGTCTTTCTTAGATATGTGTAAAACTGAACGTGTTATGGTGAGCACTCGGTGATGAACAAGTTATAGAAATAGGTATTGATGAAAGCTTAAGAAATAACTGGATACTATCTGCTCATTACTTATTGAAATTAATATGTACGTCATAATTATACATACGTAAGTCAATTTGAATAACTATTTTGCAACTTATTATGCAAGTAAAGAAAAAACTTTTCAAAAAAGGGAGTAAATGTAGGGATGGCTAACATCAATCCTTCAAAAACAATGGAAACAAGATAATAGGGATGACATTTGCATCATCCCTACATAATACCACAGGAAAGAATTAAAACATGTAGCAATATATATAACTATTCAATCACAATTGAATTTAATTTATCCTATTTTTGTCTGTTAACATTCTGTCTGTACTATTATGTAAGGATGACGCAAATGTCATCCCTATTATCTTGTTTCCATTGTTTTTGAAGGATTGATGTTAGCCATCCCTACATTTACTCCCTTTTTTGAAAAGTTTTTTCTTTACTTGCATAATAAGTTGCAAAATAGTTATTCAAATTGACTTACG
>NW_013665985.1:284388-287222 GCF_000517525.1 Limulus polyphemus
CGTAAGTCAATTTGAATAACTATTTTGCAACTTATTATGCAAGTAAAGAAAAAACTTTTCAAAAAAGGGAGTAAATGTAGGGATGGCTAACATCAATCCTTCAAAAACAATGGAAACAAGATAATAGGGATGACATTTGCGTCATCCTTACATAATAGTACAGACAGAATGTTAACAGACAAAAATAGGATAAATTAAATTCAATTGTGATTGAATAGTTATATATATTGCTACATGTTTTAATTCTTTCCTGTGGTATTATGTAGGGATGATGCAAATGTCATCCCTACTATCTTGTTTACATTGTTTTTGAAGGATTTATATTAGCCATCCCTACATTAACTTCCACTTTTTGAAAAGTTATTTTTTACTTGCTTTCTTGTGTTTATCAATGCAGTATTCCAATAGACATAAGAAGGTTGTATTTATAACCAAGTTCTAAATACAATAAGGTTCCAACTGTAATATTTAATATTTATTTATTATTGGCTTGTAATTCCTCTTTCACCCTGTACTTAAGCTGTCTGTAAACAAGCGAACTTCAAGGGATAATGATAACATCGTTTACGCTAGAATTATGATTTTTTTTAATTACTATCAGTTAATAATAATTATAAAAGAGGATACTCTATTTGAAACCATGTAACCCCAGTAAAATTGGTTGGCACCATTGTTTTGTTTTTTGAGTTATCATGTAATAAAAAAAGAAGCGCAAGAAAGAAGAAGAAGAAATTCAAACTTTGTGCTATGATATTTATAGACATTCCCAGAACTTGTGACTAGTAATTACATGGATATTGTTGTAAAAGGAAACACTGTATAGTATTGTAAAGTTCTGATAACCTATTGAGGAGATATTTAAAATACCATTTCGATGAACAATCCGAGCACTCCCTACATAGGTAGTGCTGCCTGATAATATCAGGTAAATATACAGTCATTTGAATCCTTCAGTTTAAAGACAATATTGTACTCTATCACACTGGCTGGAGTATGTATGTGCGAACAAACATCCACATAATTCTGAAACGTAGTTAGTCCCGCTAACGTAAATAAAAATATGATTGCGCTTGCCCGGTCATTAAGAATGATAAGGTACTTGCACGTTTACACTGAGAAACGGAACCGCTGATCGTTCAGTACCTTTGGATACGTTAGTATTGTACTGATATTGGTTTCGCTGTTAACCTGCGGGTAGATGAGGCAACTCGTAGAATTCAGTTTTATAAACGGTGGTTCATCCCCCAGCGCCACCCTTGTTCTAAGATGTTTGGTCAGTAAATGTTGTGTTAAAAAGCAAGGTTTACAAGAACGTTATAACGTGGTTTGAATTCATTCACACATGCTTGCCACCTTTCCTACCCGATTAATTTTAACAGTGTTAGTTCCCAAACACGTTTTAACAACACAGAACGTGACTTATAAATTACTATAGCGTTAGGGAATTAAACACCTGATTAATTATGTTGTTTAAGCCAACAGATCCAAGTAAGTATAAAAATAAAAACTGAAGTGTGACACATGTTAGAGTATAAATAGGGCAACATTGTGCAATAAACTTTATTTAAAAATACAGGCAAAACAACGTTTACATTACACAATCATTTTCTAAAATCAAAATTAAAATGACTAATATAAAAACCGGCTGTTCGCGTAGATTTTTACTCCTGATGATGGTAGCCGAAGCTACCGAAACATGTAGAGTTATTTAAATTTTGTAAAACATTTTATTGTGTAATGTAAACGTTGTTTTGCCTATATTTTTAAATAATGTGATAAATGTTGTTCATACTGCATGGTTGTTTAAGTGATTAAAATAATATTTATTTGTTTTTACCTCATAAAACTTAATCTAAACACGTTAAAAGTCGGTAACGTTTTATGTAACTCTACAAATTACGTCCCGTTTCAAAACTATATACAATGTACTTGTTGCGTACACACGCGTGTTACCGTAGCTTCTTGAAATAAACTCTTTTTTCCAAGCAAAATTAATATCTAAGACCGGAACCTTTCTAACTCGCGTTAATAATAATAGTTTTATATAAATAAATATTATGGTTGAGGTAGGAAGAACTATAAAATCACGTCGTTTTGAGAGCTGTTTGACCTCAAAGGAAGCCAACAGAATCCTAATAAAACAAGCACTTACCACGCAAGTGTTGTCATTGGGTGTATTGTGGGGACAGACCGCTATTTCGAAAATTTTCCGACGTTAGTAGTATTACTGCGGACTTACAACGCTAGAAACCGGGTTTCGATACCCTTGGTAGGCAGAGCACATATAGTCCTTTGTGCTTAACTTGAGACAAACAAACAAATCATCCCGTTTCTATAAATAATGATATTATTATTATTATGAGAAGTCTGACATTATTTTTAATATTAGGAAGCTTTAGTTACGGGTAACAATACTACAGATTTCTGGAATTATTACAGATATGCCTCAAAATGTTATCGGGTTATGTCCCTTATATAACATTATATACATACTGCTGTTTATGTATTAGAACAACCTTACATGTGTAATTGCCTTTCGTTTTAATTTTGGGAATATCGAGCTGGAACCCATACCGCGATGTTTTGTACACTTGAAACAAATATAAAAGCATATACACGCACATACCAGGGTATAGT
The DNA here is from genome assembly GCF_000517525.1 of Limulus polyphemus. Classification (NCBI taxonomy): domain Eukaryota; kingdom Metazoa; phylum Arthropoda; class Merostomata; order Xiphosura; family Limulidae; genus Limulus; species Limulus polyphemus. Next base: position 287,026 of record NW_013665985.1, read on the forward strand.
TTCACAACTAGGGAAATGTTGTCTATGTGTTCTATACACTAACCTTTTTCGTTCAACGTAAGGTTAATATTTTCATGGGCAAACTTAAGTTTCGATGGACGAAACATGTTGTAAAAAATATTTTGTTTACGTGGTTTTAGAGAGATTCTAGATGTAGTTCAAATATACATAATTGTACGGTAAACAAATTGCTACCG
>NW_013665985.1:288200-293884 GCF_000517525.1 Limulus polyphemus
CAGAAACTTGAACTGAGTTCAAGAAAAGATTGGATGGATACATGAGTAGTAAGGGGTGGTTACAGTTGGGAGCTGGAAAGGACATCCTTGATGAGCTAATAAGCTCATTTTTGTCCCTTTGAAATTTTATGAATTTGTGTCTTATAAGTTTCCGTTTTAGGCAAAAACACCAAATATCCCTGAAAAAATGTATATGCTATCAAGTTATTTATTTTAACCTCAATCGTAAAGAAGTTTGAAAGTGCTTAGTTACTGCTAGTGGTACTAAGTACATGTTGGAGATTATAGTAACTTTCAGAAAGCAAACAAACATTGGGTGTTAGACCACTCTTGGGTAGTAAGACAACATATTAATTACTTTGAGACAAATATAACCAAGTTTGTTGATAACATTGCAAGTAGTTTCTTTGGTTTCTTAAACAAATGGACCAAATCTTTTTAAAATTATTTTTGTGTGTGTTTGTGAAGCATAACTATTTATAATGCTCCCTAAATAATTAATAATAAATTACAGTGAAAGCAATGAAGATTTTGTAGGTTTTGAACCAAACTAAATAACAGTAAACCTATTTTTGATTTACGGTATTTTCTTATTTTGATGTTTTGAGCTCTTTTGTGTTTAGAACAATATATACTAATTTTTAAAGCATCAAATTGAATTTTTGTTCAATAAAAATCTTTCAAATACGACTGTAGCTTTTTTTCCCCAAAACTTTATCTTCAAGATAAGGGTGCATCTTATATTCCAAAAAACACGGTACTCAGTAATATCTTGCCATTTCCAGTCAGCATGTTTAAAACACCCATCTCACATCACTTATAAAAGACACTAGACTTTCTAATAATCTTTTTCAAAACACCTTTTATAAGTTTTTGAAGTTCTTACTCGTCTATATACTAAACTGATCATACTTAATATATTTTCTCAAATGTTGAACGTGCAAGTAACCCTCCAATAGTATACTGTGATGTTCCTATCTGTTGTTGTGAAATATTTTCAGGAGCTCAGGCCTCCAGCTTAGTGGTAGTGCTAGCTGAAACAGGGGGCATTGCCACTCATCTGTTGAGTACATGACTCTATAATATACCTTCAGTAACTCATACTGTCTGTACGACACTCTAGCATCAACACTTTAATGTTCAGCAGAACCAAAACATGGCTGATGCTGATGTTACTCCTAAAGCTTTAGCAACTAGGAGAACTCAGCTGTGGCAAGCTGGTGCCTCCAACCAAACTTTTGTAGCCTCGGACAGGAACCACTCGACTACTTGCAAACAGATATGATACTTCTTCAAGCAGTCACTGTGACTACCCCTGATTCCACTTGATTGAGCAGTGATCAATTAGCAACTAGGAGAACTCAGCTGCGGCAAGCTGGTGCCTCCAACCAAACTTTCATAGTCTCAAACAGGAACCACTCGACTAGTTGCGAACAGATATGATACTTCTTCAAGCAGTCACTGTGACTACCCGTGGTTCCACTTGATTGAGCAGTGATCAAATAGATGTGACATGACTGACTTTCTGAAAATTAGACTGATATCTCCACACTGTCATCATATTCTATACCCGATGACTCTACATTAATTCTACTAACAGTTCCTACTGTTCATGATGTCTGAGTAGAAGACGACCCCCCCCCCTGATTTTTAAAAGAAAAAAAAACTACTATTGTTATAAGTAACACATTCAATTAAACTAAACTATGCATGCCTATTTAAATATATTTACACATGGCTTGTGTATATTGTATATATATATATATATATTATTCATACCTTCGGTGTATAGGACGCAAGCAGATTTTGACATCAAATTTTGGAGTAAAAAGGTGCGTCTTATACACCGAAAAATACGGTAATTTGTTTCAAAACCTTTATGTTGTGTAAATTTAATCACCAGGTGGCATTGTATGCCCCAAGTACCGTTGTGGAAGTGTTATTTGTTCGATTCACACATGCGATGAGAAGGTCCAAACAACTGGAGAGTCGAAGTAGATTAAGACTTGCGATTAAATTGATAACGTACCGAATATTATTTCTTTTCTTCTAATTTCCAGTTTAGGGTACTGGCTTCATATTTCTAGTGGAAAACAAAACTATTAAATTTTTACTCGAAGGAAGTCGAATTGGCAGATTTTCAGTATCAACCGTTTTTATAGAATTTAGTTAGCATTTACTCATTCAGTATTTGTCGTGATAAGTTAGGTCTAGGCGAAATAACAAACCAAAATGCGCTGTTTTTGCTGTTCTCGGTCAGCGTGTGCTATATATTGCATACATATTAAGTATTAAAAGTGGCTAGGCAGCCGGCGACGTCTAGGACTTACGTAAGTGAAGGGGGGGGGGGGGAGTAGATATAAGACCGAGTTGAAAAGGGGCATCCGTGTATGATTCATGATACTAATATTATTTGAAAACATGTTACATAAAATAGCACCTTGGTCTCTACCTAATTTTTCACACTCACAGTGCAAGGTTTCCCACACAGACATTTAAAGACCCTACAAGCTATAAAGATGCCTAGCCTCATCCTTCATTATTACCAGTTACCGAGAGAAGGGTGTGAGTTTCTGTAATCGAATCTAAGCACAATATATCAACGTGATAAAACGAGTTATTAGTGTTGACACAACGTGGCTGTTTTATCGTTAGATATTATAATATTTGGAACTTGGCTAGTGAGTGTAATTTTCATTTATTACATACAGTTTTACATTCGTGTTTATCAATTTTCGCGTTAAGTGTTCCGTTTCGAATGATATTCCATCGCGGAGAATCGAACCTTTGATTTTAGTTCTAAATTCGTAAACTTACTGCTACGCACCAAGGAGACTCATTGTGAACTTTTTTTATTCTGTTTCTATTACAGTTTCATGTGTCACGCTTGTTTAATTGTATTTGCTGTGGTTTCTGACTAGCAGTGCTGCTTGGCTGAGCGTGGCCAGTGATTGGAGTGCCGAACTGTAGATCTATGGTTTACAACCCGTTACTGCCAAAAAAAAATCGCATTTCGTACTTTAGGGCCATGAGTGCGTTATAACAGTGATAGTCAAATCCCTTTCTTCTGTTTGGCAAGATAAACCCAAGATTTGGCGGAGGGTGGCATTGATTAACCTGACTTTTCTCAGTCTATCACTTCATAATTAGATAGCTAGCGCAGATAGCTCGAGTAGAGACTTTACCCGGTATTTAACGAACAAACACTGTTGCTTTTGTCCTTAATTATGAATATTTAATTGTTACCGTGTCTTTCCGTTACTGCCATTGTTTTGTACTTTCAGTCTTATTGTTACTACTTTGTTTTTAATTGTCAATCTTCAATTGTAACCGTAACTGACAAAAAATAAAAATAAATGTTATTATGACGTTTATTATTAGTATTAAAATGCCCTTTATACTCCAACATGCACTACACAATTAAAATAACGTTTGCATTTTATTGCTGTTGCTGTGAAATTTGTACGATTTGTTTTAAATACGTTATTTTAGAAAATTTTTCGTTGTAAAGTAATGATCTTATTCTCCTGTTTTAGAGGTAGAATGAGAGTTATTAAGATATTCTTAGAACTTGTGTAAGAAGTGATTGATATACAAGATAATTTCGAATGTTGTATAATGGTGCTATTTTTACCTAGTTTACGAGATAGGAATGTTATACTTTCCTTAGCACCTCTCACAGTAGTTACACAGCTGTATCTGAAAATGGCCTATTTCTTTCAATTTAAAGAAACAGTGAAAATTTGAATAATAATAACCGAAAACATTAGTAACTTTTATTTTTTCAACAACAACTTGCTAATTTAAAAAATTAATGATTAGCTGGTACCTTCTGACATTAATGTTATCCGGATAATAGAATAGTATCCTTTTTTATTTACGTTGGAAATAGATTATTCTTCCCGCTCGTTGATCAGCGTTTATTAATTGTCGCTGACGACGTTTCCAAAAAATGTTAGTAGGGGAGGGTCGTGTCAATTAGGCCTATTTTGTATGCACTTGATGGTTTTGAGTAGGCGAAGAGTGTACGACTGAAAAATCTTGCTTGAAATATAGCTTCAAGGTTATAAACAGTGGAGGTTTTTTGTTACTCTTTCTTCGTTAACTACAGCTTTGTAATAATTGTTTTGCGAGGAATGTTACAGCGTTGATTATTAAGATAATCCAAGTTTCAAGTTAACCGTCAAATTATGGATCTATAATTTGTTCCGCTAAGATAAAAGTTAAATATACAAATGTTTCCACCCATCATGCGCTTGCTCATTGTTGCTGGACTTGGCGTGAATATTAAAGGCCACCTAAAACTGCTTGAATAGTAAACATTGATTTCCCGAACTGTTTGTTTGGCCTGTTGTAGGCGAGGGTGATGCCAGTGTGAAAGAATGTGAACAAATGATCAGATTCCCGTTTTGTAATTCCCACACAAGAGTGGGTTTAGACGTTGACAATCAAAATGAAGTGTCGATTGTGTTTGTTGTCCAAATAATAGTGAAAGCTTCTTTGTGATTGTCAGAGGGTGGGACATGCAGGAAAATTGAACAAAAGGGCAGAATGAAAGAAATCGTTATTTAGAAAAAAAGAATACGTAGTTTAGGAATTCAACTGCGAAAGTACCAGTAGATGTTTAATTTCAAGACAAAAAAATGTTTTTTTTATTAAGTTTTCGCTTCGTCTAATTTTCTGTGTACTGTTCTCAGTACAACATTCATGGATGGCTGAGTTATCAGTTTATATGTTACATATGATTTTATTTTGCAGAAGGTGTGTGAGAGGGTGGGTTGTAGTTACAAGTATAGTACACTACCGCAAGCTCCACCCGTTCCGATGCATATTTAGCAATCTACGAACAACTTGCTTCTCTCTTCGTCTGTTAATATCTTGCGCAACTTGGCAATTAATAAAAGAAACTAAAAACGCCTTTATTGTTTTATTTATGGATGTATACAAACTGATGCCAATTATGGCCCACCCTATACTGTGTAGGCGTAGTAAAAATTGCTTTGTCATTGTTCCACTGAACTAATAAGCTAAACTATTGCCAGAGGGCGTCATGTTGGCCAAAAAAGATATGTAATATGATACCAAAACATTATTGGTTAGTTTTGGGTTATTGCAGTGATTCTGAACATGGGACGCACGCCCCACAGGGGAGCAATTTGAATATGTTACAATAAGAAAATTTTTTCATTTGGGTGTGAAGAGCGAAAAACGTTCCGTGACTCAAACTAAATTTTACATTATATTATTATACCTTTTCAACACCAAATTTGTTTTTATATTAAGAGGGCATCAATTTTTTTGAGATGTCGAGGTGGGGCACGGAGCAAAAATGGTTACGAACCACTGGGTTATTGGAAAAATTGGTGAAGCCTTTGCTTGAAAATTCAAAGTTTATTATTATGACCTTACCTACGACAAGCGTCGGACCAAAGCTACGCTGCTGTATTTTATTGAATGGTAACATATTGTTACGTCTCCGTTTGTTAATTGATTTTCCGTAAATTCGTTCCGACGAAACTTTAGCGACACAAGTCCTTTCTTAAATAAAACTGTCGCGCTATAATTCTCAACGTACGTGTCACGTGCTCGACTCCAACAATACTTAGTTCAATTACACATTCACTGACTGCAGTTCAATTACTCATTACCTCCCCGTCTCTTCGTGGCCGGTCTTATATATACAA